>NW_026539444.1:0-9896 GCF_027791375.1 Indicator indicator | reverse complement strand
GGGGGGGGGGGGGGGGGGGGGGGGGGGGGGTGGGGGGGGGGGGGGGGGGGGGGGGGGGGGGGGGGGGGGGGGGGGGGGGGGTGGGGGGGGGGGGGGGGGGGGGGGGGGGGGGGGGGGGGGTGGGGGGGGGGGGGGGGGGGGGGGGGGGGGGGGGGGGGGGGGGGGGGGGGGGGGGGGGGGGGGGGGGGGGGGGGGGGGGTGGGGGGGGGGGGGGGGGGGGGGGGGGGGGGGGGGGGGGGGGGGGGGGGGGGGGGGGGTGGGGGGGGGGGGGGGGGGGGGGGGGGGGGGGGGGGGGGGGGGGGGGGGGGGGGGGGGGGGGGGGGGGGGGGGGGGGGGGGGGTGGGGGGGGGGGGGGGGGGGGGGGGGGGGGGGGGGGGGGGGGGGGGGGGGGGGGGGGGGGTGGGGGGGGGGGGGGGGGGGGGGGGGGGGGGGGGGGGGGGGGGGGGGGGGGGGGGGTGGGGGGGGGGGGGGGGGGGGGGGGGGGGGGGGGGGGGGGGGGGGGGGGGGGGGGGGGGGGGGGGGGGGGGGGGGGGGGGGGGGGGGGGGGGGGGGGGGGGGGGGGGGGGGGGTGGGGGGGGGGGGGGGGGGGGGGGGGGGGGGGGGGGGGGGGGGGGGGGGGGGGGGGGGGGGGGGGGGGGGGGGGGGGGGGGGGGGGGGGGGGGGGGGGGGGGGGGGGGGGGGGGGGGGGGGGGGGGGGGTGGGGGGGGGGGGGGGGGGGGGGGGGGGGGGGGGGGGGGGGGGGGGGGGGGGGGGGGGGGGGGGGGGGGGGGGGGGGGGGGGGGGGGGGGGTGGGGGGGGGGGGGGGGGGGGGTGGGGGGGGGGGGGGGGGGGGGGGGGGGGGGGGGGGGGGGGGGGGGGGGGGGGGGTGGGGGGGGGGGGGGGGGGGGGGGGGGGGGGGGGGGGGGGGGTGGGGGGGGGGGGGGGGGGGGGGGGGGGGGGGGGGGGGGGGGGGGGGGGGGGGGGGGGGGGGGGGGGGTGGGGGGGGGGTGGGGGGGGGGGGGGGGGGGGGGGGGGGGGGGGGGGGGGGGGGGGGGGGGGGGGGGGGGGGGGGGGGGGGGGGGGGGGGGGGGGGGGGGGGGGGGGTGGGGGGGGGGGGGGGGGGGGGGGGGGGGGGGGGGGGGGGGGGGGGGGGGGGGGGGGGGGGGGGGTGGGGGGGGGGGGGGGGGGGGGGGGGGGGGGGGGGGGGGGGGGGGGGGGGGGGGGGGGGGGTGGGGGGGGGGGGGGGGGGGGGGGGGGGGGGGGGGGGGGGGGGGGGGGGTGGGGGGGGGGGGGGGGGGGGGGGGGGGGGGGGGGGGGGGGGGGGGGGGGTGGGGGGGGGGGGGGGGGGGGGGGGGGGGGGGGGGGGGTGGGGGGGGGGGGGGGGGGGGGGGGGGGGGGGGGGGGGGGGGGGGGGGGGGGGGGGGGGGGGGGGGGGGGGGGGGGGGGGGGGGGGGGGGGGGGGGGGGGGGGGGGGGGGGGGGGGGGGGGGGGGGGGGGGGGGGGGGGGGGGTGGGGGGGGGGGGGGGGGGGGGGGGGGGGGGGGGGGGGGGGGTGGGGGGGGGGGGGGGGGGGGGGGGGGGGGGGGGGGGGGGGGGGGGGGGGGGGGGGGTGGGGGGGGGGGGGGGGGGGGGGGGGGGGGGGGGGGGGGGGGGGGGGGGGGGGGGGGGGGGGGGGGGGGGGGGGGGGGGGGGGGGGGGGGGGGGGGGGGGGGGGGGGGGGGGTGGGGGGGGGGGGGGGGGGGGGGGGGGGGGGGGGGGGGGGGGGGGGGGGGGGGGGGGGGGGGGGGGGGGGGGGGGGGGGGGGGGGGGGGGGGGGGGGGGGGGGGGGGGGGGGGGGGGGGGGGGGGGGGGGGGGGGGGGGGGGGGGGGGGGGGGGGGGGGGGGGGGGTGGGGGGGGGGGGGGGGGGGGGGGGGGGGGGGGGGGGGGGGGGGGGGGGGGGGGGGGGGGGGGGGGGGGGGGGGGGGGGGGGGGGGGGGGGGGGGGGGGGGGGGGGGGGGGGGGGGGGGGGGGGGGTGGGGGGGGGGGGGGGGGGGGGGGGGGGGGGGGGGGGGGGGGGGGGGGGGGGGGGGGGGGGGGGGGGGGGGGGGGGGGGGGGGGGGGGGGGGGGGGGGGGGGGGGGGGGGGGGGGGGGGGGGGGGGGGGGGGTGGGGGGGGGGGGGGGGGGGGGGGGGGGGGGGGGGGGGGGGGGGGGGGGGGGGGGGGGGGGGGGGGGGGGGGGGGGGGGGGGGGGGGGGGGTGGGGGGGGGGGGGGGGGGGGGGGGGGGGGGGGGGGGGGGGGGGGGGGGGGGGGGGGGGGGGGGGGGGGTGGGGGGGGGGGGGGGGGGGGGGGGGGGGGGGGGGGGGGGGGGGGGGGGGGGGGGGGGGGGGGGGGGGGGGGGGGGGGGGGGGGGGGGGGGGGGGGGGGGGGGGGGGGGGGGGGGGGGGGGGGGTGGGGGGGGGGGGGGGGGGGGGGGGGGGGGGGGGGGGGGGGGGGGGGGGGGGGGGGGGGGGGGGGGGTGGGGGGGGGGGGGGGGGGGGGGGGGGGGGGGGGGGGGGGTGGGGGGGGGGGGGGGGGGGGGGGGGGGGGGGGGGGGGGGGGGGGGGGGGGGGGGGGGGGGGGGGGGGGGGGGGGGGGGGGGGGGGGGGGGGGGGGGGGGGGGGGGGGGGGGGGGTGGGGGGGGGGGGGGGGGGGGGGGGGGGGGGGGGGGGGGGGGGGGGGGGGGGGGGGGGGGGGGGGGGGGGGGGGGGGGGGGGGGGGGGGGGGGGGGGGGGGGGGTGGGGGGGGGGGGGGGGGGGGGGGGGGGGGGGGGGGGGGGGGGGGGGGGGGGGGGGGGGGGGGGGGGGGGGGGGGGGGGGGGGGGGGGGGGGGGGGGGGGGGGGGGGGGGGGGGGGGGGGGGGGGGGGGGGGGGGGGGGGGGGGGGGGGGGGGGGGGGGGGGGGGGGGGGGGGGGGGGGGGTGGGGGGGGGGGGGGGGGGGGGGGGGGGGGGGGGGGGGGGGGGGGGGGGGGGGGGGGGGGGGGGGGGGGGGGGGGGGGTGGGGGGGGGGGGGGGGGGGGGGGGGGGGGGGGGGGGGGGGGGGGGGGGGGGGGGGGTGGGGGGGGGGGGGGGGGGGGGGGGGGGGGGGGTGGGGGGGGGGGGGGGGGGGGGGGGGGGGGGGGGGGGGGGGGGGGGGGGGGGGGGGGGGGGGGGGGGGGGGGGGGGGGGGGGGGGGGGGGGGTGGGGGGGGGGGGGGGGGGGGGGGGGGGGGGGGGGGGGGGGGGGGGGGGGGGGGGGGGGGGGGGGGGGGGGGGGGGGGGGGGGGGGGGGGGGGGGGGGGGGGGGGGGGGGGGGGGGGGGGGGGGGGGGGGGGGGGGGGGGGGGGGGGGGGTGGGGGGGGGGGGGGGGGGGGGGGGGGGGGGGGGGGGGGGGGGGGGGGGGGTGGGGGGGGGGGGGGGGTGGGGGGGGGGGGGGGGGGGGGGGGGGGGGGGGGGGGGGGGGGGGGGGGGGGGGGGGGGGGGGGGGGGGGGGGGGGGGGGGGGGGGGGGGGGGGGGGGGGGGGGGGGGGGGGGGGGGGGGGGGGGGGGGGGGGGGGGGGGGGGGGGGGGGGGGGGGGGGGGGGGGGGGGGGGGGGGGGGGGTGGGGGGGGGGGGGGGGGGGGGGGGGGGGGGGGGGGGGGGTGGGGGGGGGGGGGGGGGGGGGGGGGGGGGGGGGGGGGGGGGGGGGGTGGGGGGGGGGGGGGGGGGGGGGGGGGGGGGGGGGGGGGGGGGGGGGGGGGGGGTGGGGGGGGGGGGGGGGGGGGGGGGGGGGGGGGGGGGGGGGGGGGGGGGGGGGGGGGGGGGGGGGGGGGGGGGGGGGGGGGGGGGGGGGGGGGGGGGGGGGGGGGGGGGGGGGGGGGGGGGGGGGGGGGGGGGGGGGGGGGGGGGGGGGGGGGGGGGGGGGGGGGGGGGGGGGGGGGGGGGTGGGGGGGGGGGGGGGGGGGGGGGGGGGGGGGGGGGGGGGGGGGGGGGGGGGGGGGGGGGGGGGGGGGGGGGGGGGGGGGGGGGGGGTGGGGGGGGGGGGGGGGGGGGGGGGGGGGGGGGGGGGGGGGGGGGGGGGGGGGGGGGGGGGGGGGGGGGGGGGGGGGGGGGGGGGGGGGGGGGGGGGGGGGGGGGGGGGGGGGGGGGGGGGTGGGGGGGGGGGGGGGGGGGGGGGGGGGGGGGGGGGGGGGGGGGGGGGGGGGGGGGGGGGGGGTGGGGGGGGGGGGGGGGGGGGGGGGGGGGGGGGGGGGGGGGGGGGGGGGGGGGGTGGGGGGGGGGGGGGGGGGGGGGGGGGGGGGGGGGGGGGGGGGGGGGGGGGGGGGGGGGGGGGGGGGGGGGGGGGGGGGGGGGGGGGGGGGGGGGGGGGGGGGGGGGGGGGGGGGGGGGGGGGGGGGGGGGGGGGGGGGGGGGGGGGGGGGGTGGGGGGGGGGGGGTGGGGGGGGGGGGGGGGGGGGGGGGGGGGGGGGGGGGGGGGGGGGGGGGGGGGGGGGGGGGGGGGGGGGGGGGGGGGGGGTGGGGGGGGGGGGGGGGGGGGGGGGGGGGGGGGGGGGGGGGGGGGGGGGGGGGGGTGGGGGGGGGGGGGGGGGGGGGGGGGGGGGGGGGGGGGGGGGGGGGGGGGGGGGGGGGGGGGGGGGGGGGGGGGGGGGGGGGGGGGGGGGGGGGGGGGGGGGGGGGGGGGGTGGGGGGGGGGGGGGGGGGGGGGGGGGGGGGGGGGGGGGGGGGGGGTGGGGGGGGGGGGGGGGGGGGGGGGGGGGGGGGGGGGGGGGGGGGGGGGGGGGGGGGGGGGGGGGGGGGGGGGGGGGGGGGTGGGGGGGGGGGGGGGGGGGGGGGGGGGGGGGGGGGGGGGGGGGGGGGGGGGGGGGGGGGGGGGGGGGGGGGGGGGGGGGGGGGGGGGGGTGGGGGGGGGGGGGGGGGGGGGGGGGGGGGGGGGGGGGGGGGGGGGGGGGGGGGGGGGGGGGGGGGGGGGGGGGGGGGGGGGGGGGGGGGGGGGGGGGGGGGGGGGGGGGGGGGGGGGGGGGGGGGGGGGTGGGGGGGGGGGGGGGGGGTGGGGGGGGGGGGGGGGGGGGGGGGGGGGGGGGGGGGGGGGGGGGGGGGGGGGGGGGGGGGGGGGGGGGGGGGGGGGGGGGGGGGGGGGGGGGGGGGGGGGGGGGGGGGGGGGTGGGGGGGGGGGGGGGGGGGGGGGGGGGGGGGGGGGGGGGGGGGGGGGGGGGGGGGGGGGGGGGGGGGGGGGGGGGGGGGGGGGGGGGTGGGGGGGGGGGGGGGGGGGGGGGGGGGGGGGGGGGGGGGGGGGGGGGGGGGGGGGGGGGGGGGGGGGTGGGGGGGGGGGGGGGGGGGGGGGGGGGGGGGGGGGGGGGGGGGGGGGGGGGGGGGGGGGGGGGGGGGGGGGGGGGTGGGGGGGGGGGGGGGGGGGGGGGGGGGGGGGGGGGGTGGGGGGGGGGGGGGGGGGGGGGGGGGGGGGGGGGGGGGGGGGGGGGGGGGGGGGGGGGGGGGGGGGGGGGGGGGGGGGGGGGGGGGGGGGGGGGGTGGGGGGGGGGGGGGGGGGGGGGGGGGGGGGTGGGGGGGGGGGGGGGGGGGGGGGTGGGGGGGGGGGGGGGGGGGGGGGGGGGGGGGGGGGGGGGGTGGGGGGGGGGGGGGGGGGGGGGGGGGGGGGGGGGGGGGGGGGGGGGGGGGGGGGGGGGGGGTGGGGGGGGGGGGGGGGGGGGGGGGGGGGGGGGGGGGGGGGGGGGGGGGGGGGGGGGTGGGGGGGGGGGGGGGGGGGGGGGGGGGGGGGGGGGGGGGGGGGGGGGGGGGGGGGGGGGGGGGTGGGGGGGGGGGGGGGGGGGGGGGGGGGGGGGGGGGGGGGGGGGGTGGGGGGGGGGGGGGGGTGGGGGGGGGGGGGGGGGGGGGGGGGGGGGGGGGGGGGGGGGGGGGGGGGGGGGGGGGGGGGGGGGGGGGGGGGGGGGGGGGGGGGGGGGGGGGGGGGGGGGGGGGGGGGGGGGGGGGGGGGGGGGGGGGTGGGGGGGGGGGGGGGGGGGGGGGGGGGGGGGGGGGGGGGGGGGTGGGGGGGGGGGGGGGGGGGGGGGGGGGGGTGGGGGGGGGGGGGGGGGGGGGGGGGGGGGGGGGGGGGGGGGGGGGGGGGGGGGGGGGGGGGGGGGGGGGGGGGGGGGGGGGGGGGGGTGGGGGGGGGGGGGGGGGGGGGGGGGGGGGGGGGGGGGGGGGGGTGGGGGGGGGGGGGGGGGGGTGGGGGGGGGGGGGGGGGGGGGGGGGGGGGGGGGGGGGGGGGGGGGGGGGGGGGGGGGGGGGGGGGGGGGGGGGGGGGGGGGGGGGGGGGGGGGGGGGGGGGGGGGGGGTGGGGGGGGGGGGGGGGGGGGGGGGGGGGGGGGTGGGGGGGGGGGGGGGGGGGGGGGGGGGGGGGGGGGGGGGGGGGGGGGGGGGGGGGGGGGGGGGGGGGGGGGGGGGGGGGGGGGGTGGGGGGGGGGGGGGGGGGGGGGGGGGGGGGGGGGGGGGTGGGGGGGGGGGGGGGGGGGGGGGGGGGGGGGGGGTGGGGGGGGGGGGGGGGGGGGGGGGGGGGGGGGGGGGGGGGGGGGGGGGGGGGGGGGGGGGGGGGGGGGGGGGGGGGGGGGGGGGGGGGGGGGGGGGGGGGGGGGGGGGGGGGGGGGGGGGGGGGGGGGGGGGGGGGGGGGGGGGGGGGGGGGTGGGGGGGGGGGGGGGGGGGGGGGGGGGGGGGGGGGGGGGGGGGGGGGGGGGGGGGGGGGGGGGGGGGGGGGGGGGGGGGGGTGGGGGGGGGGGGGGGGGGGGGGGGGGGGGGGGTGGGGGGGGGGGGGGGGGGGGGGGGGGGGGGGGGGGGGGGGGGGGGGGGGGGGGGGGGTGGGGGGGGGGGGGGGGGGGGGGGGGGGGGGGGGGGGGGGGGGGGGGGGGGGTGGGGGGGGGGGGGTGGGGGGGGGGGGGGGGGGGGGGGGGGGGGGGGGGGGGGGGGGGGGGGGGGGGGGGGGGGGGGGGGGGGGGGGGGGGGGGGGGGGGGGGGGGGGGGGGGGGGGGGGGGGGGGGGGGGGGGGGGGGGTGGGGGGGGGGGGGGGGGGGGGGGGGGGGGGGGGGGGGGGGGGGGGGGGGGGGGGGGGGGGTGGGGGGGGGGGGGGGGGGGGGGGGTGGGGGGGGGGGGGGGGGGGGGGGGGGGGGGGGGGGGGGGGGGGGGGGGGGGGGGGGGGGGGGGGGGGGGGGGGGGGGGGGGGTGGGGGGGGGGGGGGGGGGGGGGGGGGGGGGGGGGGGGGGGGGGGGGGGGGGGGGGGGGGGGGGGGGGGGGGGGGGTGGGGGGGGGGGGGGGGGGGGGGGGGGGGGGGGGGGGGGGGGGGGGGGGGGGGGGGGGGGGGTGGGGGGGGGGGGGGGGGGGGGGGGGGGGGGGGTGGGGGGGGGGGGGGGGGGGGGGGGGGGGGGGGGGGGGGGGGGGGGGGGGGGGGGGGGGTGGGGGGGGGGGGGGGGGGGGGGGGGGGGGGGGGGGGGGGGGGGGGGGGGGGGGGGGGGGGGGGGGGGGGGGGGGGGGGGGGGGGGGGGGGGGGGGGTGGGGGGGGGGGGGGGGGGGGGGGGGGGGGGGGGGGGGGGGGGGGGGGGGGGGGGGGGGGGGGGGGGGGGGGGGGGGGGGGGGGGGGGGGGGGGGGGGGGGGGGGGGGGGGGGGGGGGGGGGGGGGGGGGGGGGGGGGGGGGGGGGGGGTGGGGGGGGGGGGGGGGGGGGGGGGGGGGGGGGGGGGGGGGGGGGGGGGGGGGGGGGGGGGGGGGGGGGGGGGGGGGGGGGGGGGGGTGGGGGGGGGGGGGGGGGGGGGGGGGGGGGGGGGGGGGGGGGGTGGGGGGGGGGGGGGGGGGGGGGGGGGGGGGGGGGTGGGGGGGGGGGGGGGGGGGGGGGGGGGGGGGGGGGGGGGGGGGGGGGGGGGGGGGGGGGGGGGGGGGGGGGGGGGGGGGGGGGGGGGGGGGGGGGGGGGGGGGGGGGGGGGGGTGGGGGGGGGGGGGGGGGGGGGGGGGGGGGGGGGGGGGGGGGGGGGGGGGGGGGGGGGGGGGGGGGGGGGGGGGGGGGGGGGGGGGGGGGGGGGGGGGGGGGGGGGGGGGGGGGGTGGGGGGGGGGGGGGGGGGGGGGGTGGGGGGGGGGGGGGGGGGGGGGGGGGGGGGGGGGGGGGGGGGGGGGGGGGGGGGGGGGTGGGGGGGGGGGGGGGGGGGGGGGGGGGGGGGGGGGGTGGGGGGGGGGGGGGGGGGGGGGGGGGGGGGGGGGGGGGGGGGGGGGGGGGGGGGGGGGGGTGGGGGGGGGGGGGGGGGGGGGGGGGGGGGGGGGGGGGGGGGGGGGGGGGGGGGGGGGGGGGGGGGGGGGGGGGGGGGGGGGGGGGGGGGGGGTGGGGGGGGGGGGGGGGGGGGGGGGGGGGGGGGGGGGGGGGGGGGGGGTGGGGGGGGGGGGGGGGGGGGGGGGGGGGGGGGGGGGGGGGGGGGGGGGGGGGGGGGGGGGGGTGGGGGGGGGGGGGGGGGGGGGGGGGGGGGGGGGGGGGGGGGGGGGGGGGGGGGGGGGGGGGGGGGGGGGGGGGGGGGGTGGGGGGGGGGGGGGGGGGGGGGGGGGGGGGGGGGGGGGGGGGGGGGGGGGGGGGGGGGGGGGGGGGGGGGGGGGGGGGGGGGGGGGGGGGGGGGGGGGGGGGGGGGGGGGGGGGGGGGGGGTGGGGGGGGGGGGGGGGGGGGGGGGGGGGGGGGGGGGGGGGGGGGGGGGGGGGGGGGGGGGGGGGGGGGGGGGGGGGGGGGGGGGGGGGGGGGGGGGGGGGGGGGGGGGGTGGGGGGGGGGGGGGGGGGGGGGGGGGGGGGGGGGGGGGGGGGGGGGGTGGGGGGGGGGGGGGGGGGGGGGGGGGGGGGGGGGGGGGGGGGGGGGGGGGGGGGGGGGGGGGGGGGGGGGGGGGGGGGGGGGGGGGGGGGGGTGGGGGGGGGGGGGGGGGGGGGGGGGGGGGGGGGGGGGGGGGGGGGGGGGGGGGGGGGTGGGGGGGGGGGGGGGGGGGGGGGGGGGGGGGGGGGGGGGGGGGGGGGGGGGGGGGGGGGGGGGGGTGGGGGGGGGGGTGGGGGGGGGGGGGGGGGGGGGGGGGGGGGGGGGGGGGGGGGGGGGGGGGGGGGGGGGGGGGGGGGGGGGGGGGGGGGGGGGGGGGGGGGGGGGGGGGGGGGGGGGGGGTGGGGGGGGGGGGGGGGGGGGTGGGGGGGGGGGGGGGGGGGGGGGGGGGGGGGGGGGGGGGGGGGGGGGTGGGGGGGGGGGGGGGGGGGGGGTGGGGGGGGGGGGGGGGGGGGGGGGGGGGGGGGGGGGGGGGGGGTGGGGGGGGGGGGGGGGGGGGGGGGGGGGGTGGGGGGGGGGGGGGGGGGGGGTGGGGGGGGGGGGGGGGGGGGGGGGGGGGGGGGTGGGGGGGGGGGGGGGGGGGGGGGGGGGGGGGGGGGGGGGTGGGGGGGGGGGGGGGGGGGGGGGGGGGGGGGGGGGGGGGGGGGGGGGGGGGGGGGGGGGGGGGGGGGGGGGGGTGGGGGGGGGGGGGGGGGGGGGGGGGGGGGGGGGGGGGGGGGGGGGGGGGGGGGGGGGGGGGGGGGTGGGGGGGGGGGGGGGGGGGGGGGGGGGGGGGGGGGGGGGGGGGGGGGGGGGTGGGGGGGGGGGGGGGGGGGGGGGGGGGGGGGGGGGGGGGGGGGGGGGGTGGGGGGGGGGGGGGGGGGGGGGGGGGGGGGGGGGGGGGGGGGGTGGGGGGGGGGGGGGGGGGGGGGGGGGGGGGGGGGGGGGGGGGGGGGGGGGGGGGGGTGGGGGGGGGGGGGGGGGGGGGGGGGGGGTGGGGGGGGGGGGGGGGGGGGGGGGGGGGGGGGGGGGGGGGGGGGGGGGGGGGGGGGGGGGGGGGGGGGGGGGGGGGTGGGGGGGGGGGGGGGGGGGGGGGGGGGGGGGGGGGGGGGGGGGGGGGGGGGGGGGGGGGGGGGGGGGGGGGG
>NW_026539443.1:0-9903 GCF_027791375.1 Indicator indicator | reverse complement strand
TTCTCCAGTGTAGAGAACTGGAGGCAGTGATGAGAGGTCAGGACAAGCAGAGGAAGTTGTCTCTGATCCTGAGCAGACCTGGAGGTGTTTCATTAATCCAAAGGGCCAAGCCCTGACCCCCAGCCTCTGGGGGAAGGTGTTTGCAGAGCAAGGCACAGTGGTTTTGAACTGAAAGAGGGGAGATTGAGATTGGATATGCAGAAGAAATATTTTACCATGATGGTGGCAGGACACTGGAGCAGGTTGCCCAGAGAAGGGGATGTCCCATCCCTGGAAGTGTCCAAGGGGAGGAAGTTTCTGCAGCCTGAACTAGTGGCAGTTGTCCCTGCCATGGCCAAGGGCTTGATCCAGTCTCTATTTTGCATCCCTGCCAAAGCATTCCAGGATTCCTTGATTCCCATATCCCAAACTGACTCTCCATGGGACTCCAGAGAGTTACATACACCATGAGGGGATTTTCTTCTGAGCCAGTGCCCAACACCCTCACAAAAATGCCAAGGGTTTGGAGAAATACTACTTTAAAGAAATATTAAACAAAAGAAAGGTAAAAAAAAATCAATTCAAAGACATTTTCAACTCTTGTGAATGGAGATGACTAGCAAGGGAAGAAGCTGGCCTTTAATCACTAAAAAAGGGTACACTGTACACTCACAAGTAGTAGCACGAAAACATTCCAAGGTTTTCTAAAGAACAAGGCAAGAGCAAGGCATTATAATGTCATCTAGGAAAGGAAACACTGACTGGCACCCGCCATAAATCCGTCAGCAAACCCCCCGATGAGAAAAGGCAGAAGACCACCAAGGATATCCGTAGGCTTAAGTCGATAAGGATGTTGCAGAACTGCACGATCACCAAAATTCCAGGCAAAAGGTGAAAAGGACATCGTGACGAAGACCCACCGCCTTCCTGCCAAAGACCACCTCCCACATCTTGAGGACCCCGGCCCACAATTTCTGAGGAGAACTACGCAGGTGCAGAGGACTGGTAAGCCAATTAGCATACGAAGCGGGAATAGGCGGGTTTCAGTGATAAGAATGTATAGGCGTTTGATGAATGTGCATGGTTTCAGTGTATAAATACGGGATGGCTTGCTCCCCTGGTGTGCTGGTTTGGGGCCAGACAGATCGTCTCTTGCCCGGAAAGGGACAAAAGAATGAGACTCACACAAACAGATTGGAGAGTGATGGAAAGTTTAAATGGAAAAGCAATTGGTGAAGCTACAAAAGACTACAAAGGATAGTGCCAAGAATATGCCAAAAGCATACAGAACCCCTCACAGAATTCCCAAAGCTTCCCAAGCCTTCCCTTCTCCCCACCTGAGGGTAAACCCAAACCCCCAGGGCTCTTTCTTCCCCCTCCCACTGCTAGACAAGTCTCAGGCTGGCCAGGTCTGAGACTGCCCCCCCTCCATTCTCCTCCTGGCATTAGGCCTAGTCAGGCCTAAGAGGCCTTGAGGATACTCCCCTGGCATTACCCGATAAGAGAGGACATCTCCCATGGGAGCAGAGAGGGAAGAAAGAGGAAGAATATGACTCTGCAGATGGATTTATAGGGCGCAGGATTTCTGGGTAGAAATACGCCGTTTCCTGTGTCCACCCCTATTGGGTGGGCACCCGGGACCCCAGAGGTGTATCTCATGCAGCAGTGGCAGGGGGCACCCAGCCCAAACTGCCACACTTGGGTATGCACGTCTTTGGAGGAAGGATTCCCCCGTGCATCTTGCGCAATAACCATACCTACTTTATAACTTTCCAGTTATAGAGTCCTTTTCCGTACGTCAGCAGCAGCTTTCCCTTATCTTCTGAGAGGCCACCAGAAAAATGCACCCAGGCTCCTCCCTCTCATGCATGATGGGAGGACAAAGGCCAATGGACATCATCTGAAACACAAGAGGAAAGACCTGAAGAAAGAAAAACTGTTAGGAAGGTCAAGCACTGGAACAGATTGCCCAGAGAGCTTCTCCCATCTCCATCCTTGGAGCTTTTGAATTACAGAAGGAATAAAGTCCCCAGCAACCTGGTCTGACCCCAGAGCTGACCCTGCTGGAAGGAAACAGACTTCCTGAAGTCCATTCAGCAGAGCTGATTCTGTTTCCGTCCACCAGTGACCTTCCCTTCATGGTGGGGAGGAAAACTCTCAGGTTCCTGGTGACCACTGAGAACAGGTGGCCTGTGGCTTTCTTGTCCCACTCCAGGCATGGTCACTCAGATGCAGGCCTGCTTGGCATCCACCCCCACACAGCCCTGAGCATTCCCACCCAGGGAGCCATCTGCACACAGCCATCAGAAGCTGGCCCAGCTGAGACCCACTCTGAGGGACCCTTGGGAAACTCTGGCACATGGCAGTAGAAACCTCCTGAAGGTCTCCAAGGCAAAGTGGGCAGAGCTGCATTTGGGGGGCAGAATGACCTCTAGATGAGGACAGGCTGGGACCTGGAGAGGTCAGGACTGACCCCCAGGAGAAGGGCCTGCCCTGGTATTCCAAGGGATGCCCTGGGACACAGTGGCACATGACCAGAGTTCATGAGGCCAACTGCATCCAGGGCTGCATTAGGAGGAGGGTGGTCAGCCAGACAAGGCAGTTCTCATCCCCCTGCTGTCACCAGCTCTGGAGCAGTCTGCTGCCTGTGGGGCTCCCTGTTTGGACAAAGGAGGAGGAACTTGTGAGGCTTCATAGAAAATTTGCCAGGATGGGCTTTAGGGCCATTCTCCAGTCCTGTGAGGTGACCCTACAGGAGCAGCCACCAACTGCTTGCAGGGTGGTGTCCGAGATGGTGAAGCTTTTCTTGGTAGTGGGCACAGAGGAAGACATCAGACAGTGCAGCTTGGAAGGTTCAGAGTGGCTGCAATGAGAAAGAGATGGCACAAAAAGGTAGGCTTGTGGTGGCAGAGGTGACCCAGAGGGAGTCTGGATCAGCCAATGGCTTTGTGCTCTGAGGAAGAGCCAGAGGTGAATGCAGAGCCCTGAGGAAGCTATGGAAATGGCAGGGTGAGAGCTGGGTGTCAGCAGCCTGCAGGGAAAGAGCTGCAGGCATGGGACAGTGTGGGACAGCCTGCAGTGCAGAAACACAGAATCATAGAACTGTCATGGTTGGAAAAACCTTCAAGGCCACCCAGTCCAGCCATTACCTAAGCCTGCCAAGCCTGGTGGTAAAGCATGGCCAAGGGCTCTGTCTAGGCTGAATGCCCAACAGGACCAAGGCTTTGTCCCCTGGGCTCTGGCAGTTGTCTCTGCCACCCAGACCTGGGAGAAGATCCTTTATTTTGAGGCTTTCAGCCTCTACTTTCCCCAGGGACTGTGCTCAGGCCTTGGTCTTTCTGCTCCATAAAAGCAAACCCAGGGGTTTTTGAGCATCACAGACTCCTGCATTTAACCTTTCATTTTGGTCTAGTGTGTCGGTGTGAGCTGAAATTCCCCCCCCACCGACAATAACCAGGCTAGCCCAGTCTGGAAGCAAATGAAGGCTGTATTTACAAGCAGAGTCTAAAATCTACAATGAAATGCAATGAATATGTACAAATATACAAAATTCACAACATTCACAAATATATACAATCAACAGAAAAAGCACAATCGATCTCCCTTTGCTTCCCCCCAAGGGGACCCTCCCAAAGGGGCCTCTCTCTCCCAGGAGCTTCCCCCCCAGACCCCCCTGGACAGAGAAGCAGAGTTTGTTAAGCAGAAAGTTGTTAACTTAGCTGCCAAGGTCAGTGTGTTATCTTCAGCCAGAAGAGAAGAAGAAACAGCAGCCAGACAGCCCAGCAACTGCCCCCACTGCCGAACGCAGAATGTGCAGAGTGCCTACTTTGTTTTGGGTAATAGTTCTTAAACATTTCTATCTATCCAATGGAAGTGTTTAGAACAATCGTTATTTTGCTTTCTTACACCCAATAGTGACTTATTTACATTCTTTCACTTTCTCTGTTCTGAACTTTGCAAGGAAAAATTAAAAAGACAGTTTCAAACCATCACAGTCCACCCCTTCTACACAATTCCATTGGCTGCTACTATCATTTATCTAATCCAAAATAATATCTACAACAATAGGTGAATAAAGACCATAGTCCATTCCGGCTATTTCAGATGTAGATGATTCAAAAGAGTCAAATCACAGGACAAACAGCAAACAGCTTGTTTCCTCACAGATGGAGCGAAGAAAGGAACAGGGACTCTCAGGTGACTCAGGGCTCTCAGGGTTCGTGCACCGTAGATCTCATGAACTCTCCTCTTGGGCGCGATGCTGTATCTGCGCAACACTCTGAATTTAACCTCTCTCAGCCAAAGTT
Source organism: Indicator indicator (assembly GCF_027791375.1). Classification (NCBI taxonomy): domain Eukaryota; kingdom Metazoa; phylum Chordata; class Aves; order Piciformes; family Indicatoridae; genus Indicator; species Indicator indicator. The sequence continues at coordinate 5,617 of NW_026539443.1, read as the reverse complement.
AGATTTCTTTGTGGAATACACTGAATTTCACCATTTTCTTGCATCACCCAATAGGTGTGACCAGGACCTTCAGCAGAAACCACCCCTCGGACAGGTTTGGCCTCTCCTGAAGGAGAAAATACCCAAACAGTTTTGCCTAACAGATTCTTTTCTCTGATAACAGGAACTCTATCACCTTCTTCCTTTCGCAACAAATCTGATTGGGCAGGTCCAGCTCGATTCACTGAACCTCTACTATTCACCAACCAGGTTGCTTGTGCTAAATGTTTCTCCCAGTTTTTCAAAGATCCACCCCCCATGGCTTTGAGAGTGGTTTTCAGCAAACCGTTGTAGCGTTCGATCTTCCCTGCAGCTGGTGCATAGTAGGGAATGTGGAATATCCACTCGATGCCGTGCTCTTTGGCCCAGTTTTTTACAAGATTGTTCTTGAAATGAGTTCCGTTGTCTGACTCAATCCTCTCTGGAGTTCCGTGTCTCCACAGGATTTGTCTCTCCAGACCAAGAATGGTGTTACGTGCAGTTGCATGAGGAACTGGATAAGTTTCCAGCCATCCAGTGCTTGCCTCTACCATAGTCAGCACATACTGCTTACCAGATGGAGAACGAGGTAGAGTGATGTAGTCAATCTGCCAGGCTTCACCATACTTGTACTTGGACCATCGGTCACCGTACCACAAGGGCTTGATCCGCTTTGCCTGCTTAATAGCAGCACAAATGTCACAGTCATGGATGACTTGTGTGATAGCATCCATGGAAATGTCAATGGATCTGTCACGAGCCCATCGGTAGGTTGCATCTCTGCCTTGATGTCCTGACGAGTCATGGGCCCACCGAGCTAAGAACAGCTCACCTCGGTGTTTCCAGTCAAGATCAGGATCAGGATCAGAGTTTGTGTCCACCTGGGAAACTCTTGCAGCTAGATCTGCCTGATGGTTGTGTTGTTGTTCCTCAGTAGCTTTGCTCTTAGGAATGTGAGCATCGATGTGTCTCACTTTCACTGGGATTCTCTCAATGCGAGCAGCAATGTCTTGCCACAGATCTGCAGCCCAGATTGGCTTTCCTTTCCTCTGCCAGCCATTCTTCTTCCAGTCTTTCAGCCAACCCCACAAGGCATTGGCTACCATCCACGAGTCGGTGTAGAGATAAAGCTTTGGCCATCTCTCACGTTCAGCTACGTTAAGAGCTAGCTGGACAGCTTTTACCTCTGCAAATTGACTGGATTCTCCTTCTCCATCTCTCGCTTCTGCAACTCTGCGCGTTGGGCTCCACACTGCAGATTTCCATCTCCGCTTGTTCCCAACAAGACGACAGGAACCGTCTGTGAACAAAGCATATCTCTTTTCATCATCAGACAGATCACTGTAAGGAGGAGCTTCCTCAGCACGAGTTACTCTCTCCTCTGGAGGTTTAGCACAGCTTGTGCCTTCTGGCCAGTTTGTGATCACCTCCACCAAACCAGGCCTTTCGAGATTTCCCATTCGAGCTCGCTGTGTTATCAGAGCCATCCACTTAGACCAGGTAGCATCTGTTGCATGATGTGGTGAAGAACCTTTGCCTTTGAACATCCAATTCAGAACTGGCAATCTAGGAGCTAGAAGAAGTTGTGACTCAGTTCCAATCACTTCAGAAGCAGCTTTCACTCCTTCATAAGCAGCTAAAATCTCTTTCTCTGTTGGAGTGTAGTTTGCCTCTGAGCCTCTGTAGCCACGACCCCAGAAACCAAGAGGACGTCCTCGTGTCTCCCCTGGAGCTCTTTGCCATAAGCACCAGGTTGGACCATTGTCACTCGAGGCTGTGTACAGAATGTTCTTAATGTCTGGACCAGTTCGGACAGGTCCCAGACCCATCGCTTGGACTACCTCTCGCTTGATCTGGTCAAAGGCTGCTTGTTGCTCAGGACCCCATTGGAAACTGTTTCTCTTTCCAGTCACATCATAGAGAGGTTTCACAATCTGACTGTATCCAGGAATGTGCAGTCTCCAAAATCCCACTATGCCTAAGAAACGCAGAGTTTCTTTCTTGTTGATGGGATTTGCCATGGTGGAGACTCTGTTTATCACATCCATTGGGATGTGACGGCGACCATCTTGCCACCGCACTCCCAGAAACTGGATTTCTCTGGCAGGTCCTTTCACCTTGTCTCGCTTGATAGCGAAACCAGCTTGCAAGAGAATGTCAATGATTTTGTTACCTTTCTCGAAGACTTCTTCAGCAGTCTCACCCCAGACGATGATGTCATCGATGAACTGAATGTGTTCTGGAGCTCCACCTTTCTCCAAAGCATCATGGATCACTGCATGGCAGATGGTTGAACTGTGAATCCACCCCTGGGGCAAACGATTGAATGTGTACTGAATGCCTCTCCAGGTGAAAGCAAACTGAGGCCTGCATTCCTCTGCTATGGGAATAGAGAAGAAAGCATTAGCAATGTCTATGGTAGCATACCATTTGGCCTGCTTGGATTCCAGCTCATATTGGAGTTCCATCATGTCTGGTACAGCTGCACTCATGGGTGGAGTTACTTCATTCAAGGCACGGAAATCAACTGTCAGACGCCACTCTCCATTCTGCTTTCTCACAGGCCAGATTGGACTGTTGAAAGGTGAATGAGTTTTGCTGATGACCTTCTGACTCTCCAACTGACGAATCAAGTTTTGAATGGGCACCAAAGAGTCACGGTTGGTTCTGTATTGTCTGTGATGCACAGTTTGAGAAGCAACCGGCAGCTTTACATCCTCTATCTCATGTTGTCCCACAACTGCAGATTCATCTGAAAGCTCAGGTCTAATGGACAACTTCAATTTTCCTCCATCAATTTCTACAGTTGCTATTCCAAAAGCCCATTTGTAACCCTTAGGGTCTTTAAAACGCCCTTCTCTCAGAAAGTCAATTCCCAAAATACAAGGTGCATTAGGACCTGTTACAATAGTATGTTTCTTCCACTGCTTCCCAGTTAAACTTATATCAACCTCTATCTTAAACAACTCTTGAGATCCACCAGTGACTCCCTGAATAGTTATAGATTCTCCCCCTTGATAATTTGATGGTATTATGGTGCACTGAGCTCCTGTGTCAACCAAGGCCCTGTACTTCTGAAATTTTGAAGTGCCAGGCCACTGGATGTACACATCCCAATAGATTCTGTTATCTCCATTATCCCTTACCTCCCCCTGGCGGAAGGCAGGGCACCCCTAATGGTGGGGATTACCTCCACATGTACAGCTGGCACAACGTCCAGCACCAGAATTAGGATCACTGTTGGAGCTATCAGAGTTGTTCTGGGAAACTGAGGAAGCGACAGCTACCCTCCTGGTATTGCTACCTCGGGATCTGCCCCTCTGCAGCTCCCGTAACCTCTTGAAAAGATCAGAAGTTGGTTGACCATCCCATCTGTTCATGTTCTCACCAAACTGATCACGCAGAGTTATCCAGATACTGCCACGTGATTGCCTCTGCTGTCTGTTTTGGTTTGACCTATTCTGGAATGGCCTTCTTGGAGCACGTCTGTTCCTAACAGCTGAAACTTGTATCCATCTGGAGGAAGAGGAATCAGAATCATCCCCCTTCATCAAGTTGGATATGGAGGTTTTAAGTTCCTCCTTCAGCTCTTTCATGCAATTCTCCATCTTTCCAGACAGAGTTTCAATGGCTGAAACCAAAGAAGTACGTGCAAGACTATCCTCCAACTGCCTCATTTGGTCAGTGAAATGGCCAACAGTAGGAGGTGCTCCACCATAATTTCTTGCCACAATCCTGCTTGCCAGAATAGTAGCATAATTAGGAGGAGCAAGCTTAATGAGCTTTTTGGCAAGGCCTGTTCCAACAGGAATTTCATCAGGATTCAGAGTCTTATGATCTCCATACATTACTTCTCTCACAGCAAACTCTCTCAGACGCTTGATTCCCTCAGCTATTGTGGTCCAAGGCTTAGGGTTCCATGGTAAATCATCTCTGCTGGGGTACCTCAGCGAGACTGCCAGTAGGAGGCGTGCCCACAGAGAAACTTTACCAATGCACTTGCCTAGGTGCCTGTCTATGCCTGTATCCTTTGAGAGCATCCCCAACTGAGAGGCCGACTTGTCACCTACCACCAATGCTGGGGCTCCCATATCAAAACACCTGGCTAGCCAAGACAGGACTGGCTCATTATCTCCTCTGATGTAATCCTTCCTCACATGTCTAATTTCCTGTCTGGGTGCATTAGCTGACTGTATGTCATCCTCATCATCATCATCATCATCATCCTGAGGTCGCTGTCCCCATAATCCTATTTTAATCCTCCGTTGAATTTCTTTGAGTTCAGAGGCACTACCAGCAGTTGCTAATCTACCAGGGTCTACATCCTGACCTACATCTCCATCATCCATGTGGGGTCTCAAGAGGTCTACCAGAGTTTTAAGGCTAACCCTCTCTTCCTCATCAGAAGGATCTTTCTTAACAGAGGGACCCTGAGTAGAAGGACCCTCATCTCCATCTGCACCATCTCCTGCAGCATCTGCATCTCCTCCTGCAGCTCCTTTGCGCTTTCTGGTGATAGTGGCAACCAAATTTACTGGCTTGGTTTTCACATTCACAGCAGAGTTGGAAGAGCAAGTAGCCTTATGTCTTTCTTGACACAGTGCTATCAGTAGCCATATGATTATTCCAAGAAGCAACAAAAATTAAGGCAAGCACAAGATATCTAGGGTACCACTGGTTCCAAAGACCCTCTGTAGTTGTAAGAGGAGTAACAAACTCATATGTGTCTGCTAGCAGATCCATAGTTGAGTTACCATAGCTTCTTAGCCCAATAAGACCACAACAGAATTCACCAACATTCAGTAACTTGTTCTTAACCCAAAGAAACGACTTATATGCCACATATCTCACAATCTTGTCTATCATGCAGGAAACGGCCCATCTGTAGACAATCACACTGATAATAGATGAAATAGAATGACTCAGAATCCAAAACAGCTTCATTTTGCTTCCTAATCTGAGCAGGAATAAATCACAAGCAATCGAGCCCCACGTTGGAGCGCCAAAAATAAAAAGTGTGTCGGTGTGAGCTGAAATTCCCCCCCCACCAACAATAACCAGGCTAGCCCAGTCTGGAAGCAAATGAAAAGCTGTATTTACAAGCAGAGTCTAAAATCTACAATGAAATGCAATGAATATGTACAAATATACAAAATTCACAACATTCACAAATATATACAATCAACAGAAAAAGCACAATCGATCTCCCTTTGCTTCCCCCCAAGGGGACCCTCCCAAAGGGGCCTCTCTCTCCCAGGAGCTTCCCCCCCAGACCCCCCTGGACAGAGAAGCAGAGTTAGTTAAGCAGAAAGTTGTTAACTTAGCTGCCAAGGTCAGTGTGTTATCTTCAGCCAGAAGAGAAGAAGAAACAGCAGCCAGACAGCCCAGCAACTGCCCCCACTGCCGAACGCAGAATGTGCAGAATGCCTACTTTGTTTTGGGTAATAGTTCTTAAACATTTCTATCTATCCAATGGAAGTGTTTAGAACAATCGTTATTTTGCTTTCTTACACCCAATAGTGACTTATTTACATTCTTTCACTTTCTCTGTTCTGAACTTTGCAAGGAAAAATTAAAAAGACAGTTTCAAACCATCACA
>NW_026539442.1:0-10044 GCF_027791375.1 Indicator indicator | reverse complement strand
AACATCTGTTACCTTAATTAAACAAGTTGCTGTATGAAGTGCACTTTGTTAGAGCAGGATCTGACCTAGATACTTCAGGCACTATCTTCATGGAAATGTTTCCACTTGCTCCCATTAGCTTGCAGTCTTGACAAGCTTTGTGATCTACGAGCAGGCTCCTGCACACGCAAAGCCACACAGCTTAAAGCACAGTTTTACATCCATCTATCTACTTACCTATCAATCTATTTATGTATCTAACTATCTATCTACCTACCTACCTATCTGTATTCCCACCTATGTACCTATCTACCGATCTACCTACCTACCTATCTACCTACCTACCTACCTATCTACCTACCTACCTATCTACCTACCTACCTACCTATCTACCTACCTACCTATCTATCTACCTACCTACCTATCTCCCTACCTATCTCCCTACCTATCTCCCTACCTATCTCCCTACCTATCTCCCTACCTATCTACCTACCTATCTACCTACCTACCTACCTACCTATCTACCTATCTACCTACCTGTCTGTCTCCCTACCTACCTATCTCCCAATCTCCCTACCTATCTCCCTACCTATCTACCTACCTATCTCCCTACCTATCTTCCTACCTTTCTATCTCCCTACCTATCTACCTACCTATCTACCTACCTATCTCCCTACCTATCTTCCTACCTTTCTATCTCCCTACCTATCTCCCTACCTATCTCCCTACCTTTCTACCTACCTATCTACCTACCTATCTACCTACCTACCTATCTACCTATGTACCTATCTATCTACCTATGCACCTATCTATCTACCTATGCACCTACCTATCTACCTATGTACCTACCTATCTACCTACCTACCTATCTACCTACATACCTATCTACCTACCTACCTATGTACCTACCTACGTATCTACCTACCTATCTATCTACCTACCTACCTATATACCTACCTACATACCTATCTATATACCTACCTACCTACATACCTACCTATCTATCTATATACCTACCTACCTATCTCCCTACCTATCTTCCTACCAATCTCCCTACCTATCTCCCTACCTATCTCCCTACCTATCTACCTATCTATCTACATATCTACCTACCTATCTACCTACCTACCTATCTACCTACCTATCTAACTATCTCCCTACCTATCTCCCTACCTATCTCCCTACCTACCTATCTCCCTACCTATCTCCCTACCTACCTATCTCCCTACCTACCTATCTCCCTACCTACCTATCTACCTACCTACCCATCTACCTACCTACCTATCTCCCTACCTATCTCCCTACCTATCTACCTACCTATCTCCCTACCTACCTATCTCCCTACCTACCTCTCTCCCTACCTACCTATCTCCCTACCTACCTATCTCCCTACCTACCTATCTACCTACCTACCTATCTACCTATGCACCTATCTATCTACCTATGTACCTACCAACCTATCTACCTACCTATCTACCTACCTACCTACCTATCAACCTATGCACCTATCTATCTACCTATTCACCTATCTATCTACCTATGCACCTATCTATCTACCTACCTATCTACCTACCTACCTATCTACCTACCTATGTATCTCCCTACCTATCTCCCTACCTATCTCCCTACCTATCTCCCTACCTATCTACCTACCTACCTATCTACCTACCTACCTACCTACCTAAGTACCTATCTACCTACCTACAAATCTACCTACCTACCTACCTATCTACCTACCTATCTACCTATCTATCTATCTACCTACCTATCTACCTACCTACCTATCTACCTACCTACCTACCTACCTAGCTACCTAGCTACCTACCTATCTACCTACCTAGCTACCTAGCTACCTACCTATCTACCTACCTACCAATCTACCTACCTACCTACCTAACTACCTACCTATCTATCTACCTACCTATCTATCTACCTACCTATCTATCTACCTACCTATCTATCTACCTACCTACCTATCTACTTATCTACCTACCTATCTACCTACCTACCTATCTACCTATCTCCCTACCTATCTCCCTACCTTTCTACCTACCTTTCTACCTACATATCTACCTACCTACCTATCTACCCACCTATCTATCTCCCTACCTACCTATCTCCCTACCTATCTCCCTACCTATCTACCTACCTATCTCCCTATCTATCTCCCTATCTATCTACCTATCTATCTCCCTATCTATCTCCCTATCTATCTACCTATCTATCTACCTATCTCCCTACCTATCTCCCTACCTATCTCCCTACCTATCTCCCTACCTATCTCCCTACCTTTCTACCTATCTACCTACCTACCTACCTACCTATCTACCTATCTACCTACCTACCTACCTAACTACCTACCTATCTACCTACCTACCTATCTCTCTACCTACCTATCTCTCTACCTACCTATCTCTCTACCTACCTATCTCTCTACCTACCTATCTACCTATCTACCTATCTCCCTACCTATCTCCCTACCTATCTCCCTACCTATCTCCCTACCTATCTCCCTACCTATCTCCCTACCTATCTACCTACCTTTCTACCTACCTATCTACCATCCTATCTACCTACCTATCTACCTACCAACCTACCTACCTATCTACCTACCTATCTATCTACCTACCTACCTATTTACCTACCTACCTATCTCCCTACCTACCTATCTCCCTATCTACCTATCTCCCTATCTCCTATCTACCTACCTCCCTACCTTTCTACCTACCTACCTACCTACCTATCTACCTACCTATCTACCTACCTATCTCCCTACCTATCTCCCTACCTATCTCCCTACCTATCTACCTACCTATCTACCTACCTATCTACCTACCTATCTACCTACCTATCTACCTACCTATCTACCTACCTATCTACCTATCTATCTACCTATCTATCTACCTATCTACCTACCTATCTACCTACCTACCTACCTACCTATCTACCTATCTACCTACCTGTCTGTCTCCCTACCTACCTATCTCCAATCTCCCTACCTATCTCCCTACCTACCTACCTACCTACCTACCTATCTGTCTATCTGTCTACCTACCTATCTGTCTACCTATCTCCTACCTATCTCCCTACCTATCTCCCTACCTATCTACCTACCTATCTACCTACCTATCTACCTACCTATCTACCTACCTATCTACCTACCTACCTATCTACCTACCTACCTACCTACCTACCTACCTACCTACCTACCTATCTACCTATCTATCTACCTATCTACCTACCTATCTACCTACCTACCTACCTACCTATCTACCTAACTACCTACCTACCTACCTGTCTATCTCTCTACCTACCTATCTCCCAATCTCCCTACCTATCTCCCTACCTACCTACCTACCTACCTACCTATCTACCTATCTATCTATCTATCTACCTATCTATCTATCTATCTACCTACCTATCTATCTACCTACCTACCTATCTACCTATCTCCCTACCTATCTCCCTACCTATTTCCCTACCTATCTCCCTAACTTTCTACCTACCTATCTATCTACCCACCTACCTACCTATCTACCTACCTACCTATCTACCTACCTACCTACCTACCTATCTACCTACCTATCTATCTCCCTACTTAACTATCTACCTATCTCCCTACCTATCTCCCTACCTATCTACCTATCTACCTATCTATCTACCTATCTATCTACCTATCTACCTACCTATCTACCTACCTACCTACCTATCTACCTACCTACCTATCTACCTACCTACCTATCTACCTATGTACCTATTTATCTACCTATCTATCTATGCACCTATCTATCTACCTATGTACCTATCTATCTACCTAAGTACCTACCTATCTACCTACCTATGTATCTACCTACCTACGTATCTACCTACCTATCTATCTACCTACCTACCTATATACCTACCTACATATCTACCTACCTATCTATCTACCTACCTACCTATCTACCTACCTACCTATCTACCTACCTATCTACCTACCTATCTGTCTACCTACGTACCTATATACCTACTTACCTATCTACCTACCTATCTACCTACCTACATATCTACCTACCTATCTACCTATCTACCTACCTAGCTATCTACCTACTTACCTACCTAACTATCTACCTACCTAACTATCTACCTACCTAACTATCTACCTACCTATCTATCTACCTACCTACCTATCTCCCTACCTATCTCCCTACCTATCTCCCTACCTATCTCCCTACCTATCTCCCTACCTACCTATCTACCTACCTACCTACCTACCTACCTAGCTATCTACCTACCTAGCTATCTACCTACCTATCTACCTACCTACCTATCTACCTACCTATGTATCTTCCTACCTATCTCCCTACCTATCTCCTTACCTATCTCCCTACCTATCTCCCTACCTTTCTACCTACCTACCTACCTATCTACCTACCTACCTATCTACCTACCTACCTACCTACCTAAGTACCTATCTACCTACCTACCAATCTACCTACCTACCTACCTATCTACCTACCTATCTACCTACCTATCTACCTACCTATCTACCTACCTACCTACCTATCTATCTACCTACCTATCTATCTACCTACCTACCTATCTACCTACCTACCTACCTACCTACCTATCTACCTACCTACCTATCTACCTACCTATCTACCTATCTATCTATCTACCTACCTATCTATCTATCTACCTACCTATCTATCTATCTACCTACCTACCTACCTATCTACCTACCTACCTATCTATCTACCTACCTATCTACCTACCTACCTATCTATCTACCTACCTATCTATCTACCTACCTACCTATCTACCTATCTCCCTACCTATCTCCCTACCTATCTCCCTACCTATCTACCTACCTATCTACCTACCTATCTACCTACCTACCTATCTACCTACCTACATATCTACCTACCTACCTATCTACCTACCTACCTATCTCCCTACCTATCTCCCTATCTATCTCCCTATCTATCTCCCTATCTATCTCCCTACCTATCTCCCTACCTATCTCCCTACCTATCTCCCTACCTATCTCCCTACCTATCTACCTACCTATCTACCTATCTACCTACCTACCTACCTACCTACCTACCTACCTATCTACCTACCTACCTACCTAACTACCTACCTATCTACCTACCTACCTATCTCTCTACCTACCTATCTCTCTACCTACCTATCTCTCTACCTACCTATCTCCCTACCTATCTCCCTACCTATCTCCCTACCTATCTCCCTACCTTTCTACCTACCTTTCTACCTACCTATCTACCTACCTATCTACCTACCAACCTACCTACCTATCTACCTACCTATCTATCTACCTACCTACCTATTTACCTACCTACCTATCTCCCTACCTACCTATCTCCCTATCTCCCTATCTCCCTATCTCCCTACCTATCTCCCTACCTATCTCCCTACCTATCTCCCTACCTATCTCCCTACCTATCTCCCTACCTATCTCCCTACCTTTCTACCTACCTATCTACCTACCTACCTACCTACCTACCTACCTATCTGTCTATCTGTCTACCTACCTATCTGTCTACCTACCTATCTGTCTACCTACCTATCTCCCTACCTATCTCCCTACCTATCTCCCTACCTATCTCCCTACCTATCTACCTACCTATCTACCTACCTATCTACCTACCTACCTACCTACCTACCTACCTACCTATCTACCTACCTATCTACCTACCTATCTACCTACCTATCTACCTACCTATCTACCTACCTACCTACCTACCTATCTACCTATCTACCTACCTACCTATCTCCCAATCTCCCTACCTATCTCCCTACCTACCTACCTACCTACCTACCTATCTACCTATCTATCTATCTATCTACCTATCTATCTATCTATCTACCTACCTATCTATCTACCTACCTACCTATCTACCTATCTCCCTACCTATCTCCCTACCTATTTCCCTACCTATCTCCCTACCTTTCTACCTAACTTTCTACCTACCTATCTATCTACCCACCTACCTATCTATCTACCTACCTACCTATCTACCTACCTACCTATCTACCTACCTACCTATCTACCTGCCTACCTATCTACCTACCTATCTATCTACCTACCTACCTATCTACCTACCTACCTATCTACCTACCTACCTAGCTATCTACCTACCTAGCTATCTACCTACCTATCTATCTACCTACCTAACTATCTACCTACCTACCTACCTACCTACCTATCTATCTACCTACCTATCTATCTACCTACCTATCTATCTACCTACCTATCTATCTACCTACCTACCTATCTCCCTACCTATCTCCCTACCTATCTCCCTACCTATCTCCCTACCTATCTCCCTACCTACCTATCTACCTACCTATCTACCTATCTATCTACCTACCTATCTACCTACCTACCTATCTACCTACCTATCTATCTACCTACCTACCTATCTATCTACCTACCTATCTATCTACCTACCTACCTATCTACCTACCTACCTACCTACCTATCTACCTACCTATCTACCTACCTACCTTCCTACCTACCTACCTACCTACCTACCTATCTCTCTACCTACCTACCTATCTACCTACCTACCTATCTACCTACCTATCTACCTATCTACCTACCTAGCTATCTACCTACCTACCTACCTAACTATCTACCTACCTACCTACCTACCTACCTATCTATCTACCTACCTATCTATCTACCTACCTATCTATCTACCTACCTATCTATCTATCTCCCTACCTATCTCCCTACCTATCTCCCTACCTATCTCCCTACCTACCTATCTACCTACCTATCTACCTACCTATCTACCTACCTACCTATCTACCTACCTACCTATCTACCTACCTACCTATCTACCTACCTACCTATCTACCTACCTACCTACCTTCCTACCTACCTACCTACCTACCTACCTATCTCTCTACCTACCTATCTCTCTACCTATCTCTCTACCTACCTATCTACCTACCTATCTACCTACCTACCTATCTACCTACCTACCTATCTACCTACCTACCTATCTCTCTACCTACCTATCTACCTGCCTACCTACCTACCTACCTATCTATCTACCTACCTACGTATCTACCTACCTACCTATCTAACTACCTACCTATCTACCTACCTACCTATCTACCTACCTACCTATCTACCTACCTACCTACCTATCTACCTACCTACCTACCTACTATCTACTACCTACCTACCTACTATCTACCTACCTACCTACCTACCTACCTATCTACCTACCTATCCTACCTATCTACCTACCTATCTACTCTACCTACCTATCTATCTACCTACCTATCTATCTACCTACCTATCTCTACCTATCTACCTACCTATCTACCTACCTATCTACCTACCTATCTACCTACCTATCTACCTACCTATCTACCTACCTATCTACCTACACCTACCTACCTATCTACCTACCTATCTATCTACCTACCTACCTATCTACCTACCTACCTATCTACCTACCTACCTATCTACCTACCTACCTATCTACCTACCTACCTATCTACCTACCTACCTACCTATCTCTACCTACCTATCTACCTACCTATCCTACCTATCTACCTACCTATCTACCTACCTACCTACCTACCTACCTACCTACTCTATCTATCTACCTACCTATCTATCTACCTACCTATCTATCTACCTACCTATCTACCTACCTATCTACCTACCTATCTACCTACCTATCTACCTACCTATCTACCTACCTATCTCCCTACCTATCTCCCCACCTTTCTACCTACCTATCTACCTACCTATCTACCTACCTATCTACCTACCTACCTACCTACCTATCTACCTATCTACCTACCTACCTACCTATCTCCCTACCTACCTATCTCCCAATCTCCCTACCTATCTACCTACCTACCTACCTACCTACCTACCTATCTACCTATCTATCTATCTATCTACCTATCTATCTATCTACCTACCTATCTATCTACCTACCTACCTATCTACCTATCTCCCTACCTATCTACCTACCTATTCCCTACCTATCTACCTACCTATCTACCTAACTATCTACCTATTTATCTATCTACCTACCTACCTATCTATCTACCTACCTACCTATCTACCTACCTACCTATCTACCTACCTACCTATCTACCTACCTACCTATCGACCTACCTACCTACCTACCTACCTACCTACCTATCTATCTACCTACCTACCTATCTACCTACCTACCTATCTACCTACCTACATATCTACCTACCTACCTAGCTATCTACCTACCTAGCTATCTACCTACCTATCTATCTACCTACCTAACTATCTACCTACCTACCTACCTACCTACCTATCTATCTACCTACCTATCTATCTACCTACCTATCTATCTACCTACCTACCTATCTACCTACCTACCTATCTACCTACCTATCTACCTATCTACCTACCTACCTACCTATCTACCTACCTATCTACCTAACTATCTATCTACCTACCTATCTACCTATCTATCTACCTATCTATCTACCTACCTACCTATCTATCTACCTACCTATCTACCTACCTATCTACCTACCTACCTACCTACCTACCTACCTTCCTACCTACCTACCTACCTACCTATCTCTCTACCTACCTATCTACCTACCTATCTACCTATCTACCTACCTAGCTATCTACCTACCTACCTACCTAACTATCTACCTACCTACCTACCTACCTACCTACCTACCTACCTACCTACCTATCTATCTACCTACCTATCTATCTACCTACCTATCTATCTACCTACCTACCTATCTCCCTACCTATCTCCCTACCTATCTCCCTACCTATCTCCCTACCTATCTCCCTACCTATCTCCCTACCTACCTATCTCCCTACCTACCTATCTACCTACCTACCTATCTACCTACCTATCTACCTACCTACCTATCTACCTACCTACCTACCTACCTACCTTCCTACCTACCTACCTACCTACCTACCTATCTCTCTACCTATCTCTCTACCTACCTATCTACCTACCTACCTATCTACCTACCTATCTACCTACCTACCTACCTACCTACCTACCTATCTACCTACCTACCTATCTATCTACCTACCTACCTACCTACCTATCTACCTACCTACCTATCTACCTACCTACCTATCTACCTACCTACCTATCTACCTACCTACCTATCTACCTACCTACCTATCTACCTACCTACATATCTACCTACCTACATATCTACCTACCTATCTACCTACCTACCTACCTAACTATCTACCTACCTACCTACCTAACTATCTACCTACCTACCTACCTACCTACCTATCTACCTACCTATCTCCCTACCTTTCTACCTACCTATCTACCTACCTACCTACCTATGTACCTACCTATCTACCTACCTACCTATCTACCTACCTATGTATCTACCTACCTATGTATCTACCTACCTATGTATCTACCTACCTATCTATCTCCCTACCTATCTATCTCCCTACCTACCTACCTATCTTCCTACCTACCTACCTACCTACCTACCTACCTACCTATCTACCTACCTATCTACCTATCTATCTACCTACCTATCTATCTCCCTACCTACCTATCTCCCTATCTCCCTTCCTATCTCCCTTCCTATCTCCCTACCTATCTCCCTACCTATCTCCCTACCTATCTCCCTACCTATCTCCCTACCTATCTCCCTACCTTTCTACCTATCTACCTACCTATCTACCTATCTATCTACCTATCTACCTATCTACCTATCTATCTACCTACCTACCTATCTACCTACGTACCTATCTACCTACCTATCTACCTACCTACCTGCCTACCTATCTACCTACCTACCTATCTACCTACCTACCTATCTACCTACCTACCTACCTATCTATGTACCTACCTATCTACCTATCTACCTATGTACCTACCTATCTACCTATGTACCTCTCTATCTACCTATGTACCTACCTACCTATCTACCTATGCACCTATCTATCTACTTATGTACCTGCCTACCTACCTACCTACCTATCTCCCTATGTACCTATCTACCTATCTATCTACCTACCTACCTACCTAACTACCTACC
>NW_026539441.1:0-10365 GCF_027791375.1 Indicator indicator | reverse complement strand
TGTGTCGGTGTGAGCTGAAATTCCCCCCCCACCAACAATAACCAGGCTAGCTCAGTCTGGAAGCAAATGAAAAGCTGTATTTACAAGCAGAGTCTAAAATCTACAATGAAATGCAATGAATATGTACAAATATACAAAATTCACAACATTCACAAATATATACAATCAACAGAAAAAGCACAACCGATCTCCCTTTGCTTCCCCCCAAGGGGACCCTCCCAAAGGGGCCTCCCTCTCCCAGGAGCTTCCCCCCCAGACCCCCCTGGACAGAGAAGCAGAGTTAGTTAAGCAGAAAGTTGTTAACTTAGCTGCCAAGGTCAGTGTGTTATCTTCAGCCAGAAGAGAAGAAGAAACAGCAGCCAGACAGCCCAGCAACTGCCCCCACTGCCGAACGCAGAATGTGCAGAATGCCTACTTTGTTTTGGGTAATAGTTCTTAAACATTTCTATCTATCCAATGGAAGTGTTTAGAACAATCGTTATTTTGCTTTCTTACACCCAATAGTGACTTATTTACATTCTTTCACTTTCTCTGTTCTGAACTTTGCAAGGAAAAATTAAAAAGACAGTTTCAAACCATCACAGTCCACCCCTTCTAAACAATTCCATTGGCTGCTACTATCATTTATCTAATCTAAAATAATATCTACAACAATAGGTGAATAAAGACCATAGTCCATTCCGGCTATCTCAGATGTAGATGATTCAAAAGAGTCAAATCACAGGAAAAACAGCAAACAGCTTGTTTCCTCGCAGATGGAGCGAAGGAAGGAACAGGGACTCTCAGGTGACTCAGGGCTCTCAGGGTTCGTGCACCGTAGATCTCATGAACTCTCCTCTTGGGCGCGATGCTGTATCTGCGCAACACTCTGAATTTAACCTCTCTCAGCCAAAGTTAGATTTCTTTGTGGAATACACTGAATTTCACCATTTTCTTGCATCACCCAATAGGTGTGACCAGGACCTTCAGCAGAAACCACCCCTCGGACAGGTTTGGCCTCTCCTGAAGGAGAAAATACCCAAACAGTTTTGCCTAACAGATTCTTTTCTCTGATAACAGGAACTCTATCACCTTCTTCCTTTCGCAACAAATCTGATTGGGCAGGTCCAGCTCGATTCACTGAACCTCTACTATTCACCAACCAGGTTGCTTGTGCTAAATGTTTCTCCCAGTTTTTCAAAGATCCACCCCCCATGGCTTTGAGAGTGGTTTTCAGCAAACCGTTGTAGCGTTCGATCTTCCCTGCAGCTGGTGCATAGTAGGGAATGTGGAATATCCACTCGATGCCGTGCTCTTTGGCCCAGTTTTTTACAAGATTGTTCTTGAAATGAGTTCCGTTGTCTGACTCAATCCTCTCTGGAGTTCCGTGTCTCCACAGGATTTGTCTCTCCAGGCCAAGAATGGTGTTACGTGCAGTTGCATGAGGAACTGGATAAGTTTCCAGCCATCCAGTGCTTGCCTCTACCATAGTCAGCACATACTGCTTACCAGATGGAGAACGAGGTAGAGTGATGTAGTCAATCTGCCAGGCTTCACCATACTTGTACTTGGACCATCGGTCACCGTACCACAAGGGCTTGATCCGCTTTGCCTGCTTAATAGCAGCACAAATGTCACAGTCATGGATGACTTGTGTGATAGCATCCATGGAAATGTCAATGGATCTGTCACGAGCCCATCGGTAGGTTGCATCTCTGCCTTGATGTCCTGACGAGTCATGGGCCCACCGAGCTAAGAACAGCTCACCTCGGTGTTTCCAGTCAAGATCAGGATCAGGATCAGAGTTTGTGTCCACCTGGGAAACTCTTGCAGCTAGATCTGCCTGATGGTTGTGTTGTTGTTCCTCAGTAGCTTTGCTCTTAGGAATGTGAGCATCGATGTGTCTCACTTTCACTGGGATTCTCTCAATGCGAGCAGCAATGTCTTGCCACAGATCTGCAGCCCAGATTGGCTTTCCTTTCCTCTGCCAGCCATTCTTCTTCCAGTCTTTCAGCCAACCCCACAAGGCATTGGCTACCATCCACGAGTCGGTGTAGAGATAAAGCTTTGGCCATCTCTCACGTTCAGCTATGTTAAGAGCTAGCTGGACAGCTTTTACCTCTGCAAATTGACTGGATTCTCCTTCTCCATCTCTCGCTTCTGCAACTCTGCGCGTTGGACTCCACACTGCAGATTTCCACCTCCGCTTGTTCCCAACAAGACGACAGGAACCGTCTGTGAACAAAGCATATCTCTTTTCATCATCAGACAGATCACTGTAAGGAGGAGCTTCCTCAGCACGAGTTACTCTCTCCTCTGGAGGTTTAGCACAGCTTGTGCCTTCTGGCCAGTTTGTGATCACCTCCACCAAACCAGGCCTTTCGAGATTTCCCATTCGAGCTCTCTGTGTTATCAGAGCCATCCACTTAGACCAGGTAGCATCTGTTGCATGATGTGGTGAAGAACCTTTGCCTTTGAACATCCAATTCAGAACTGGCAATCTAGGAGCTAGAAGAAGTTGTGACTCAGTTCCGATCACTTCAGAAGCAGCTTTCACTCCTTCATAAGCAGCTAAAATCTCTTTCTCTGTTGGAGTGTAGTTTGCCTCTGAGCCTCTGTAGCCACGACCCCAGAAACCAAGAGGACGTCCTCGTGTCTCCCCTGGAGCTCTTTGCCATAAGCACCAGGTTGGACCATTGTCACTCGCGGCCGTGTACAGAATGTTCTTAATGTCTGGACCAGTTCGGACAGGTCCCAGACCCATCGCTTGGACTACCTCTCGCTTGATCTGGTCAAAGGCTGCTTGTTGCTCAGGACCCCATTGGAAACTGTTTCTCTTTCGAGTCACATCATAGAGAGGTTTCACAATCTGACTGTATCCAGGAATGTGCAGTCTCCAAAATCCCACTATGCCTAGGAAGCGCAGAGTTTCTTTCTTGTTGATGGGATTTGCCATGGTGGAGACTCTGTTTATCACATCCATTGGGATGTGACGGCGACCATCTTGCCACCGCACTCCCAGAAACTGGATTTCTCTGGCAGGTCCTTTCACCTTGTCTCGCTTGATAGCGAAACCAGCTTGCAAGAGAATGTCAATGATTTTGTTACCTTTCTCGAAGACTTCTTCAGCAGTCTCACCCCAGACGATGATGTCATCGATGAACTGAATGTGTTCTGGAGCTCCACCTTTCTCCAAAGCATCATGGATCACTGCATGGCAGATGGTTGAACTGTGAATCCACCCCTGGGGCAAACGATTGAATGTGTACTGAATGCCTCTCCAGGTGAAAGCAAACTGAGGCCTGCATTCCTCTGCTATGGGAATAGAGAAGAAAGCATTAGCAATGTCTATGGTAGCATACCATTTGGCCTGCTTGGATTCCAGCTCATATTGGAGTTCCATCATGTCTGGTACAGCTGCACTCATGGGTGGAGTTACTTCATTCAAGGCACGGAAATCAACTGTCAGACGCCACTCTCCATTCTGCTTTCTCACAGGCCAGATTGGACTGTTGAAAGGTGAATGAGTTTTGCTGATGACCTTCTGACTCTCCAACTGACGAATCAAGTTTTGAATGGGCACCAAAGAGTCACGGTTGGTTCTGTATTGTCTGTGATGCACAGTTTGAGAAGCAACCGGCAGCTTTACATCCTCTATCTCATGTTGTCCCACAACTGCAGATTCATCTGAAAGCTCAGGTCTAATGGACAACTTCAATTTTCCTCCATCAATTTCTACAGTTGCTATTCCAAAAGCCCATTTGTAACCCTTAGGGTCTTTAAAACGCCCTTCTCTCAGAAAGTCAATTCCCAAAATACAAGGTGCATTAGGACCTGTTACAATAGTATGTTTCTTCCACTGCTTCCCAGTTAAACTTATGTCAACCTCTATCTTAAACAACTCTTGAGATCCACCAGTGACTCCCTGAATAGTTATAGATTCTCCCCCTTGATAATTTGATGGTATTATGGTGCACTGAGCTCCTGTGTCAACCAAGGCCCTGTACTTCTGAAATTTTGAAGTGCCAGGCCACTGGATGTACACATCCCAATAGATTCTGTTATCTCCATTATCCCTTACCTCCCCCTGGCGGAAGGCAGGGCACCCCTAATGGTGGGGATTACCTCCACATGTACAGCTGGCACAATGTCCAGCACCAGAATTAGGATCACTGTTGGAGCTATCAGAGTTGTTCTGGGAAACTGAGGAAGCGACAGCTACCCTCCTGGTATTGCTACCTCGGGATCTGCCCCTCTGCAGCTCCCGTAACCTCTTGAAAAGATCAGAAGTTGGTTGACCATCCCATCTGTTCATGTTCTCACCAAACTGATCACGCAGAGTTATCCAGATACTGCCACGTGATTGCCTCTGCTGTCTGTTTTGGTTTGACCTATTCTGGAATGGCCTTCTTGGAGCACGTCTGTTCCTAACAGCTGAAACTTGTATCCATCTGGAGGAAGAGGAATTAGAATCATCCCCCTTCATCAAGTTGGATATGGAGGTTTTAAGTTCCTCCTTCAGCTCTTTCATGCAATTCTTCATTTCTCCAGACAAAGTTTCAATGGCTGAAACCAAAGAAGTACGTGCAAGACTATCCTCCAACTGCCTCATTTGGTCAGTGAAATGGCCAACAGTAGGAGGTGCTCCACCATAATTTCTTGCCACAATCCTGCTTGCCAGAATAGTAGCATAATTAGGAGGAGCAAGCTTAATGAGCTTTTTGGCAAGGCCTGTTCCAACAGGAATTTCATCAGGATTCAGAGTCTTATGATCTCCATACATTACTTCTCTCACAGCAAACTCTCTCAGACGCTTGATTCCCTCAGCTATTGTGGTCCAAGGCTTAGGGTTCCATGGTAAATCATCTCTGCTGGGGTACCTCAGCGAGACTGCCAGTAGGAGGCGTGCCCACAGAGAAACTTTACCAATGCACTTGCCTAGGTGCCTGTCTATGCCTGTATCCTTTGAGAGCATCCCCAACTGAGAGGCCGACTTGTCGCCTACCACCAATGCTGGGGCTCCCATATCAAAACACCTGGCTAGCCAAGACAGGACTGGCTCATTATCTCCTCTGATGTAATCCTTCCTCACATGTCTAATTTCCTGTCTGGGTGCATTAGCTGACTGTATGTCATCCTCATCATCATCATCATCATCATCATCCTGAGGTCGCTGTCCCCATAATCCTATTTTAATCCTCCGTTGAATTTCTTTGAGTTCAGAGGCACTACCAGCAGTTGCTAATCTACCAGGGTCTACATCCTGACCTACATCTCCATCATCCATGTGGGGTCTCAAGAGGTCTACCAGAGTTTTAAGGCTAACCCTCTCTTCCTCATCAGAAGGATCTTTCTTAACAGAGGGACCCTGAGTAGAAGGACCCTCATCTCCATCTGCACCATCTCCTGCAGCATCTGCATCTCCTTTACGCTTTCTGGTTACAGTGGCCACCAAATTTACTGGCTTGGTTTTCACATTCACAGCAGAGTTGGAAGAGCAAGTAGCCTTATGTCTTTCTTGACACAGTGCTATCAGTAGCCATATGATTATTCCAAGAAGCAACAAATTTAAGATTAAGGCTAGTACAAGATATCTAGGGTACCACTGGTTCCAAAGACCCTCTGTAGTTGTAAGAGGAGTAACAAACTCATATGTGTCTGCTAGCAGATCCATAGTTGAGTTACCATAGCTTCTTAGCCCAATAAGACCATAACAGAATTCACCAACATTCAGTAACTTGTTCTTAACCCAAAGAAACGACTTATATGCCACATATCTCACAATCTTGTCTATCATGCAGGAAACAGCCCATCTGTAAACAATCACACTGATAACAGAGGAAATAAAATTACTCAAAATCCAAAACAGCTTCATTTTGCTTCCTAATCTGAGCAGAAATAAATCAAACAAGCAATCGAGCCCCGAGTTGGAGCGCCAAAAATAAAAAGTGTGTCGGTGTGAGCTGAAATTCCCCCCCCACCAACAATAACCAGGCTAGCTCAGTCTGGAAGCAAATGAAAAGCTGTATTTACAAGCAGAGTCTAAAATCTACAATGAAATGCAATGAATATGTACAAATATACAAAATTCACAACATTCACAAATATATACAATCAACAGAAAAAGCACAACCGATCTCCCTTTGCTTCCCCCCAAGGGGACCCTCCCAAAGGGGCCTCCCTCTCCCAGGAGCTTCCCCCCCAGACCCCCCTGGACAGAGAAGCAGAGTTAGTTAAGCAGAAAGTTGTTAACTTAGCTGCCAAGGTCAGTGTGTTATCTTCAGCCAGAAGAGAAGAAGAAACAGCAGCCAGACAGCCCAGCAACTGCCCCCACTGCCGAACGCAGAATGTGCCGAATGCCTACTTTGTTTTGGGTAATAGTTCTTAAACATTTCTATCTATCCAATGGAAGTGTTTAGAACAATCGTTATTTTGCTTTCTTACACCCAATAGTGACTTATTTACATTCTTTCACTTTCTCTGTTCTGAACTTTGCAAGGAAAAATTAAAAAGACAGTTTCAAACCATCACACTAACCATTTCTACTTTTTTTCCACTCCCCTAGTCCTATCATCCCCTCACACCCTAAAAAGTCCCTCCCCAGCTTTCTTGTAGGCCCCCTTCAGATACTGGAAGGCTGCAAGTAGGTCTCCTGGGAGCCTTCTCTTCTTCAGACTGAACAACCCCAACTCTTTCAGTCTGTCCTCATAGGAGAGGAGCTCCAGCCCTCTGATCATCCTAATGGCCCTTCTCTGGACATGTTACAGCACATCCATATATTTCCTGTAATAGGGGTTCCAGAACTGGACACAGTACTCCAGGTGGAGTCTCACCAGAGTGGAGTAGAGGAGGAGAATCACCTCCCTCGACTTGCTTGGCTATGCTGGCTCATGTTAAGCTTCTCATCCACCAGCACCCCCAAGTCCTTTTCTTCAGGGCTGTTCTCAAGCCAGTCACTGCCCAGCCTATATCTGTGCTTGGCATTGTCCTGACCCAGATGCAGGACCTCGCATTTGGTCTTGTTGAACCTCTTTATAGAAAAAGCTCAAGAAATGTGGTATAAACAGCTGGTCTGTGAAGTGGATTGAAAACTGGCTCAGCAACAGAGTTCAGAAGGTTGTCATCAGTGGCACAGAGTCAAGATGGAGACCTGTGGCAAGTGGTGTTCCCCAGGGATCAATACTTGGTCCAGTTTTGTTCAATATCTTTATCAATAACCTGGATGAGGGAATTGAGAGTACCCTCAGCAAGTTCACTCATGATACAAAACTGAGGGGGGGGGGGTTTGGCTGACACCCTGTCAGGCTGTGCAGCCATCCAATAAGATATGGACAGGGTGAAGAGATGGGTGCAGGCAAACCTCATGAAGTTCAATAAGGATAAGTTCAGGGTCCTGTATCTGGGGAGGAATAACAACAGGCACCAGTACAGATTAGGGGCTGCCCTGCTAGAAAGCAGCTCCATGGAGAAAGACCTTGGAGCCCTGGTGGACAGCAAGTTGTCCATGGGACAGCAATGTGCCCTTGTGGACAGGAGAGCCAATGGTGTCCTGGGATGCATCAACAAAAGTGTGTCCAGCAGGTCTAGGGAGGTTCTTCTCCCCCCCGCTACTCTGCCCTGCTGAGACCACAGCTAGAATACTGTGTCTAGTTTTGGGCACCCCAGTTCAAGAGAGACAGAGACCTGCTGGAGAGAATCCAATGGAGAGCCACAAGGATGGTTAGGGGACTTGAGCATCTCCCCTATGAAGAGAAAGCTGGGGCTGTTTAGTCTTGAGAAGAGAAGACTGAGAGGGGATCTGATCCATGTCTATAAATACCTAAGGGGTAGGTGTCAAGTGGAGAAGGCCAATCTCTTTTCAGTGGTGCACAATAATAAGGCAAGGAACAACAAGCTTGAACATAGATTTCACCTCAGCATGAGGAGAAACTTCTTTACAGTAAGGGTGATGGAGCTCTGGAACAGGCTGCCCAGACTGGTTGTGGAGTCTCCATCTCTGGACACATTCAAAGCCCGTCTGGTTGCATTCCTGTGTGGACCATCCTAGGTGATCCTGCTTTGGCAGGAGGGTTGGACCTGATCTCTGGAGGTCCCTTCCAACCTCTAATGTACTGTGATACTGTGATACCCTCCCACCTGCTTTTTGAAGCTGATGAGTCTTGTTTTGTCTAAGTTTTCTTTCTGCAGAAGCAATTTTTTTATCTCCAAGTATTCTTCTTCATATTGATTATTTCTTCTTGACAGCAAGTGACCAGAACTGTTTTAGACATAGGAATACCACAGAAGTATCAGTGACACAGTATTTTTCTTTATTCTTTCTGTTATTTTCTGTATTCTTAATAATTTCTGATGTTCAATTTACATTTTTGACCTCAGCTGCCTTATCCTACCTTCAGATACAGATCTCACACCTGACTGATGAAAAGCAAAATTTAAGCCCATCAAAATGTATGTGCAGTCAGAAATGTAGTTCCTCATGTGACTGAGATTCTTTTATGGCTCTTCAGTTTTAATTCTGTCTGTTGTTAATAATTTAGCATCATCAACCATATTTGTCATGTCACCACTCATCCTTCTGCTCTAGGTTTTTCACAGATAAACTGAACCACACAAATACCAGCACAGTTTTTGTTACCAGCCCATCCTGCTCTTAAAACCAACCATTTAATTCTGATCCATTTTCTTTATTACATAATTAGTTATTAATACAATAGAAGATCTTTTTAATGACAGTGTAAAAAAAAAAGCCTCAACATGTCTGTGAATACTTCTTTCCTCTGTAAAAAAATAGTATTACTGCATCTCCATTATGGTGCATTCCCCATATCTATTAATTCTATAATTTTGAAAAATTAGTTGGGTGGGAAAGAAACCTAAGTACATGTTAAGATAGAAATACTAACCTTTTTTGGTACTATCTAATGGACAGCAGATATTTTTTGTGTTACTATCTTTGGAGGAATCAAAAGGTTTAAGAAGCAAACAGCCAAAAAAAACCCTCTTCTGCTTCTAGTGAAAGCAAGCCAATGTTCATTACAGACTATCAATTCACAGGAGCCACTCCAGTGGAGTTTAAAGTCACTGCTTTACACTGGACTTTGAAAATTGTGCACAAGTTATGATCTGAACAAAGTCTTTCCTAATCAAAGGAGTAGTTTCTCTTGAGCTTAATTATTTTTAATAGGGGTTAAAAAGACTTTTTCTGGGATGCTTCTGGCATCAGTGATTTGTGGAAACACCACACTCAAAGGGAAGCAAGGGAACAGAAGTGAATAATCACTCAGGAGTGAATATTTTTTGTGTTGATAATTTCACCTTCTAAAGACTTAGCTAAAAGAGAAAGGGCAGCTGTGGCTAAAATGGAAAGGAGTGACATCACATCTTTCCTGTCAAGACAGAAGATGGAGTTTTCTACTTTCCTTGAAAACAGAAGGTAGATTGGAGGTGCTGTCTCATGATAGAAAGATGGGATAATTTCTAGGAGCTTCTTAGTTTTTTAGTTTTGTCTCTGAGACATATGGAATTTGTCCTATGATATGTTTCAAATATTGAACTAATACTATTGAACTAACTTCAAAACAATGACAAAATTAGGAACACTTATCATAGTGGTATGCTGAAACAATCCTGGCACAATTTCAAGTCATTTCTTCTCATTCTACCACTTGATACTAGGGACAAGAGACCAACACCCACCTCACTGCAACCTCCTTTTAGGTGGCTGTAGAGAGAAATGAGGTCTCCCTTCAGCATTCTCTTTTACAGACTAAACAATACCAGTTCCTTCAGCTGCTCCTCATAAGACTTGCTCTTCAGGCCCTTCACCAGCTTTGTTGCCCTTCTCTGGACACACTCTGGCAACTCAATGTCTTTCAGGCCTAAAACTGAACACAGTATTTGAGATGTGGCCTTTTCAGTGCCAAGTAGATGGGAACAATCTCTTCCCTACTTCTGTTGGCCACACTATTCCTGATACAGGCCAGGATGTTGTTTGCCTTCTTGGCCATGTGGGCATATCACTGGCTTCGGCTGGAAGGGACCTCAGAGATCACCTACCCCAATCTCCTTGCCATGGGCAGGAACCAGTTACAAGTGGAGTTCCTCAAGGGTCTATTCTGGGTCTGTTTAATATCTTTGTCAACAAGACGGACAGTGGCATTGAGTGCACACTCTGCAAGTTTGCTGATTACATCCTGTTGTGTAGTGCAGCACACTCAGTTGATGAAAGGCATGTCATCCAGAAGGATCTTGACAGGCATGAGAAGTGGTTTTTGCAAACTGTGTGAGGTTCAACAAGTCAAAGTCCTGCATCTAGGTCAGGCCAATCCCAGGCACAAATACAGGCTGGGTGCAGAGTGGGTTGAGAGTAGCCCTGAAGAAAAAGAC
>NW_026539440.1:0-10451 GCF_027791375.1 Indicator indicator | reverse complement strand
ATTTATCTCTCTCTTCATCTGCTCTGGGCACAGCACCTTGTGCCACTTCAAAATTTATCATCAGCTCACACTGGGCTGCCCTGTGCTTTTATATATCCTGTGGAAGAGTCCAAGCAAGTCCAAAGACAAGCTGCTAAACTGATCTTCTGGCAAAATCCAATTTGGGTATCTAAAACCCTCATCCTGTACAATTTCACAGTCAGATTCCACATGTGTCCATAACCAATTGTTAGTCAACACCACAAGCAAGTGGTACTACACCTACTGCATAAGCATCTTGAGGACAATGTGGCCTGAGGTCCAGACTTACACATTGTCATGTTCCACTCATCTCCATGCTTTCCTTATTGCATGAAAAGCTTAAATATGTGCCCTACACAAACATCCCCAACTATTGAACCAGTGAAGCAAAGTATTTGCTTGTTATTAGGAAGTTCACTATAAGACATTTGGGCTGGTTTCTTGTTCTGACTGGGATGCCACTACATTTCAGAATGTTCATTATTCAAATGTAAATTGTTCCCGGGTTAAACTGTTCCTGAAGAGAAGGAATCTGACAAAGAGATTGAGAAGTACAGACACTGCTGTACACCTGGGGAGACATCAAAACTGTGACTCTCACTGTGTCCATGTAGGTGCAGAGCCAGACACTCTTAACAGTACACAAATTCCATGATCCATAACAATCACTTCAGTAACTGGGGCCACCTGGAAAAGAACAGATCTGCACCTTTCCTACACTCATTCAAATGGCATTTCACTGATGTGGGCCCCCATCAGCAGGCCACAGCAGCGTTATCAAGTCCTACGCCTCTGCTTTTCTCTTCTCCCACAGCAGGCAGAATAGAAAGATTAACAAAACCCCAAGTATGGACATAAAAAAGAAGTCAAAAGCATGACTAGAGTACTAGATACTGGAAGGCCACAAGAAGGCCTCCTCAAAGCCTTCTCTTCTCCAGACCAAATAGTCCCAACTCTCTCAGGTTGTCTCCAGAGCAGAGCAGAGCAGCTCCAGCCCTCGAGTCATCCTCGTGGCCCTTCTCTGGACACACTCCAGCACCTCCAGATCCTTCCTGTAATAGGGGCTCCAGAACTGGACACAGAGCTCCAGGTGGGGTCTCACCAGAGCAGAGTAGAGGGAGGGAATCCCCTCCCTGGCCCTGCTGGCTATGCTTCCCTTGATGCAGCCTAGGATGTGGTTGGCTTTCTGGGCTGCAAGTGCTCACTGCTGTCTCCTGTTACGCTTCTCATCCCCCAGCATCCCCAAGGCCTTTTCTTCAGGGCTGCTCTCAAGCCAGTCCCATGCCCAGCTTGGGATTGCCCTCACCCAGAGGCAGGACCTTTTCCTGCTCCCTGCTCCTCTCGCCCTCATGTGCCCAGCACCACCTCGGCTCTGCCCTGCTGCTGCCACCTCCTGCTCTGCACTGAAAACACCCAGCTTCTGAATCCTCTCAGCCACAGGAGCGATTCCCACACTCACACCGCTAAGTTCCTGCATTCTCTCAGCCACAGGAGCGATTTCTGCCCCACTGCATGCAAATTTTCTCCACATTTCTCCCCAGGTTTTGTCTTCCCTCTCCCCAGCAGCAGCGCCGCAGGCAGGTGCTGGTGAGTGCCGTCTGCCCCCGCAGCCCGTGCACAAGCCTGTGCTTTGTCAAACTCTTCATGTCAGTAAAGAACCAAGCAGAGAACCACTGCTGGCATAACAGGATGTGTCCTAAGGGTCTCTTTGGACTTGTAGACTGGAATCCATGAAAGAGGAACAGACTTCACTATTGCACTTGCAGCACTGATTGCAAGTTGTTTTCATATATAAAAACCCCAAACAAATCCAACCAAGAAAACAAAAAACAAATCAAAAAACGACCAACCAACCACCAATCTGACTAAACAAACAACAAGAAAAACCCCAACATGGTGGATTCCTGTTGCAAAGTCATTTGGGAATCTGCAAGCCAGCAGCTTGACGCAAAACCCCAGGCATGCAAGAACCTCCTTAACACAATGATGGCTTCTGTCTTTGCAGCACCACAGAAAATGAGCTGGGGCAAGGTGAGAACAGTGTCTGCGGCCAAGACACCTCCAGACACTGGCCCAGATCTGTGATGTTTCAGCCTGAACAACCTCCTCAGGGTAAAGCCACTCTCAGAGTCAATGTTTTCTTTGAGCCCTATGGTTACGCAGTAACATGCAGGACATTCTGGAAGGTACAAAGCCTCGTGTTTATTTTGTCTGCTGCAAGGCTTTTGTGGGTTTGTTCAAATCTAGCCTATGTCTGCTCATAAGATTGATGTGAACTTTCAATTTTCAAGGTCAATTTTTCATTGCAAATGGATCCTTATCTGATCATTATCAAAGTCTGAAGATCAAAAGTTACAGAAGTACAGGCTCCACATTTATGAAGTTGTTACGGCAGGAAAGAATTATCAGCGACATCCAGGCAGGGATACAAATTACAGAATTATTTGGTTTCAGCACTTAATCCTTCCACATCTCACTCTCAAAACATATATAAGGTGGACAGGTCACAGCCTTCATTCCACCTGCACCAGCATCAGCTCTGCAGTCAAGATGAAGTGCACTGTGAGTATAGATGCTCTTTTTTCTCTTCTGAACTACAACTTAGACTCCAATCATTGTCTTTATCTCTCAGAACTGCCTATGTCTCTCTCTACCAAAGAGGTATTCTTGGCGGAGATTATTCCCCTCCAGAGACAGCAGCACAGCACCTATCAACACCTCCAGATTCAGTTCTGTAAACAACTGCCCATGTGTCTGCTTGGCATTATTCTAGGCGAAGGAAAGGATGAGGCACTTGAGGTGACTCTCCTCATTCCAATAGGAAAGCAAAAGAGGGCCCTTGCAATTCACTACCTGATCAGGAGAGGGAAAAGCCTCTAGGATCCTCATGCTGGATTGCACAGCCAGAGCTGCAGCTCCACTTTTTCTTTCCATTTCCATTTCAGATTGTGACTACCGTCCTCCTCGGACTCTTCCTGGCTCCAGCCCTCGCAGTTTATGTAAGTAGAGTGAGGCAGCTGCACGCTGTGGCGGGAGAGTGTTTCAATCACTCATCCATGACTAGCAAAAGGGATTTTAATAGGAAGCTGGAAAAGGGCAACTCAGCAAAGTTCAACGGCAAAGTTCCCTCTCTCTCTGATGGGATGGCAGAAATAGAGAGAGGCAAATGCAGTTCGAATGGAGCTAGAACGATTCCCACAGAGACCAGAGACAAAGAGGGCCACAATTCTTACCAGGCCACAACACTAAGAAGGTCATTCTGGCATCTTCCAGGTCGGGCAGCAAACTGGGCAGGAACTGTTCCCCGGGCAGGATGTGTTCCCCGGAGGGCCGGTGTTCCCCGGGCAGGAGTTCCCTCAGGTATGGTTTGGCACGGTCTGATCCTCCCAACTCGCAGCACTTGCAACCAAGGCAAGAAAGTGCCAGATTGTCCCAGTCCACGGCGCGTGGAACCAAGACAAAACAGTGTTGGTGGCTGCTCACATCACAACGTGGCCCAGGCGCTTCTGGACCACCACACACACGCAGTGCTGCTCCTTCTGTATTCCCTGCTTGAGCAGTTTTCCCTCCTTCTTTCCCCATCTCTTTGGAAGAAAGGGATCAACTGACTTGAAAGTCTAAAAGTGCTGTGGAATTTTGTTTTCTAAATGCAGAACCCAGGCCTGAACCAGCAAACCACCATTGTTGTGGGCAGCCAAAGTCTGACCCTCAACAGGCAATGGCGCGTGGCCGTTATTGAGACAAAGAGCACCCAGGGCTCATGGAAAACCATTTGGAACTACAGGACGGTGAGTGGCAAGGGGCTGGTTCAGGAAATGCACTAGGAGACCAGCTCCTGGAAAGCTGAACACACTACAGGACTTGCTGCTTTCCTCTTAGCATCTGCAGTCCAACTTCTGGCATAGAAACTGTCCCCATTTCTTTCCTCTTTCACACAGGCTTTATTCCCAACTTCTTTACCACAGCCCTCAGCCCCTCCCTCTTGTCCCTAACTTCATTTTGCAGGGCGTGATTGCGACCAAAGTGAACTCAGAGGGAGTTTGCTACATTTCCACCATGAACAGGAACCTGATGCCCACCTTTGATGCTCTGCCCAGACTGGCTGAACAGAACAGGGTAAGATCCCAGAGGACGACTTCCTTGGGAGCTTGTACAGTCCTGCAATGGAAACTGATGGCAGACACACAGCTGCTTTCAGGAGCTTGAAACCCACAGTAACTCAAAAGCCATTTAGATCACACCATGGGTTGTGAAGTTGTATCAAAGCCCTCAGGTAGGAGAAGAGGTTGGAAATTCACTCCAAACAAAGCACTCAGGAGCAGTTCAGAGAAAGGAATATGCACAGCATTGAATGGAGCACAGCACTGACCTTGCTGAATGCTCTTATCTCATGTCTAGTTGCAGGGAGTGAAAGGACAACCTGCACAGGACATCATCTATGTCATCAAGAGACCTATCCTCAACCTCCAGTCTTATGGACAAGAGGTCGTCGCTATGTGCACAGGACTCACAACCTATGAGACTTACGAAGTTCGGGGTGAGTGCAAGCAAAGCAATGCTGGGATGGCTGCATGTGACCCAGCAGGACAGTGCAACGTGCCTGGTGTTAAAGGCAGCCAAGGAGGGCACAGATCTCTTAACACCATCTTCCCTCTTACCTCACAACACCTTTCTTCTTGTCTTTTCAAAGGACCCCAATACACTGTCAACCAGGGATCATGCACCAGACTCGATGTCCTGCACCTGGTGGACCTTATCTACTGCCGTGCCAACAACAAGGTTTAAAAACCTTACCTTGCTTGAACCAAGTGCAGCTGCTCCATAGTGCTGCACCAAGCCAGCCCCAATGCTGTTCCTCCCTGGCATCTCCTCCTTCAGGAGTTTCCTTCTCAATGATGCAGATGCTCAATTGTGACCATACCTTTCCAATAAAGACCTCTAGCATGAATTAACTCTGCCTGGTTTTTCATTGTTGTATCCTTTATCATCTATGCACACAGCCAGGAAAGTATTTGGAGTGCATTTCCTGTTTCCATTTGGAGCCCTCCGAATGCTCTTTTCACAGAATCACAGAATCAACCATGTCGGAAAAAACTTCAGAGCTCATCAAGTCCAAACTATTACCGAATACCTAACACCTCCTGACAATTAACCATGGCTCCAAGTGCCACAACCAATCTTTTTTTGAACACCTCCAGGGACAGCAACTCTACCAATTCCCCAGGCATCACATTCCAATTGCTCTTTCTGTGAAGAACTTTCTCCTCACCTCGAGCCTAAACTCCCCCTGGTGCAGCTTGAGATTGTGTCCTCTTGTTCTGCTCCTGATTGCCAAACTCCACCTGGCTACAACCTCTGTGCAGGTAGTTGTAGAGAACAATAAGGTCTCCCCTCAGCCTCCTCTTCTCCAGGCTAAACACCCCCAGCTCCCTCAGCCTCTCCTCATAGGGCTGTGCTCCAGGTATCTTCCCAGCCTCCCTGCCCTTCTCTGGACACATTCAAGCATCTCAATGTCCATCTTCAACTCAGGAGCCCAGAACTGGACACAGTACTCAAGGTGTGGTCTAACCAGTGCTGAGCAGAGGGCAGAATGACTTCCTTGCTCCTGCTGGCCACACTATTTCTGATGCAGGCCAGGATGCCATTGGCCTTCTTGGCCACCTGGGCACACTGCTGGCTCGTGTTCAGCTCCTCTCAACCAGTACCCCCAGGTCCCTCTCTGCCTCACTGCTCTCCAGCCACTGTGTCCCCAGCCTGTAGCACTGTATGAGGTTGTTGTGGCCAAAGTGCGGAACCTGGCTCTTGGACTTGTTGAATGCCACTAGGTTGAACTCTGCCCATCTGTCCAGCCTGCCAAGGTCCCTCTGTAGAGCCCTCCTACTCTCCAACACATCAACTCCTGCTCCCAACTTGGTGTTGTCTGCACATTTACTAATGGTGGACTCTATCTCCTCACCCAGACCATCCATAAAGATATTAAACAGGATTGGGCCCAGCACTGATCCCTGGGGGACACCACTAGCTACTGGCTGCCAGCTGGCAGTGGCACCATTCACCACCACTCTCTGGGCCTGGCCCTCCAGCCAGTTCCTAACCCAGCACAGAGTGCTCTTGTCCAAGCCACAGGCTGACAGCTTGGCCGGGAGTTTGCTATGGGGGATGGTGTCAAAGGCGTTGCTGAAGTCCAGGCAGACTACATCCACAGCCTGCCCCACATCCACCAGGCAGTCACCAGCTCATAGAAGGAGATCAGGTTGGTCAGGCAGGATCTGCCCCTCCTGAATCCGTGTTGGCTGGGCCTGACCCCTTGGCCGTCCTGCAGGTGTCCTGTGATTGCCCCCAAGGTAATCTGCTCCATAATCTTGCCTGGCACTGAGGTCAGGCTGACAGGCCTGGAGTTTCCAGGATCTCAGCAAGTCTCTAACTTCTTCCTCCTGGATTTCATGGGTCTGTACTGCTCCCTCACCCCATCAACTGGTTCAGGAGGGCAGCTGTCCTGAAGCCCTCCTGTCTTGCAGTTGAAAATTGAGGCAAAGAAGGTATTTAGTACCTCTGCCTTTTCCTCATCTTTAGTTACAATATTCCCCTCCAAGTCTAATAAAGAGTGGAGTTTCTTCTTGCCCCTCTTTAGCATTAATATATTTATGAAATATGCTTTCATTGTCTTTCACAGAAGTGGCCAGTTTAAGTTCCACCTGGGCTTTTCGAGGTATCACAGTATCACAGTCTCACAGTATATGACAGGTTGGAAGGGACCTCAAGAGATCATCAGGTCCAACCCCTCTGCCAGAGCAGGATCACCTAGGGTAGCCTGCACAGTAATGCATCCAGGTGGGTTTTGAATGTCTCCAGAGAAGGAGGCTCCACAACCCCTCTGGGGAGCCTGTTCCAGTGCCTTCTTTGGCATCTCTAACTTTTCTCCTACGTGATCTACAGCATCCTTAAACATATCAAGGCCTGCTGTGCACACATGGCACCCCAGAGAGGGGGACAGTGTCAATGAGTGTAGGTGACAATGGCAGGACACAGAGATGAGACCTTCCTTCCCCTTTCAAGGGAGAGAGGCTTCACAGCAGAAATCTTCACCCATGTGGCATGAAAGGGAGAAAGAAAGGAGGAAGAAGCAATTGGCTTTCCTCAGGGGACAAGAATTCTAACTTGTAGGATTTACAGAGCTGATCTGCTCCTAAAATACAGACCTCCAATTTAACCAGAGCATGGCAAGGACTGGCCAGAGGCATCACCAGAAATCACACACCAGAAAATCAGACAGGCAACGACCTCCATTTCCGTTGCCTTCACACTGATTCCCTCAGGCTTCATTCCGTAGCACTCTGAAAGGATGCAGAGTTCACTGAAGCACACCTGAGCTCAGGTACCTGAATGATCAGCATGAACACACCTCACTCCTAGCAGAGGAGTGACACAGAGAGTACTTTGCTGCTGATGATGATCTCTAACCTTCCTTTATGCTATGACACCACGTCTTTGAATTCCTTCATGCAGCACAGGTTCTCATTTGGCTCAGGATGAGGCTCAACATGGCAGAAAGAGGCAAAAATCAAAGCTGAGGAGGCATTTCCACTTATTTTCAGTCATTATAGATTATCCTAATAAAGCTCTTCTCATGCCCAGCCTTGCCTTCACCTTGGCATTTCTCCAGTTAACTCCCTTTTGCTTCATGCTGCTGCCATGAGAGTTCTGAGAAACTAAAAATACAGCAAGAACATCCTCCACAACCAATCTGCCAGCCCACACCACCCTCCAGCACTACAGAAGGCTGCTCTAGTCCAGCAGGTGACATGTAACAACTGAATTCATGTCAGGGCACATGTCCACAAACCCATCTCCCACCTCTCAGATGCAAGGATTTGGGATTTTCAATGATTAGGGATTTTACAAAGCCACAGTGGCCCCTGAGCAGTGCTAAAGGCAGCAGAAAATACTCAGGGCCAGGAGAGCTCTAAGCATGCTCAGGAGAAGGATACTTTGACAACACTGCACAGGCTGAAGAAGGACAACTTCTGCATTTATCACTCCCATCCAAACTCCAGTGAGGAACACAGGTAGAAAGAATCTCCTCCAAAGAAAGCCTTCAAGGAGAAACAGGATCAGGTAAGACAAAGAACCATCTCCTCAGGAAATGATCACATTCTCCCTCTTCACAGCACCTTGGACAGGGTGAGTCAGGCACTGCAAATCCAGCAGCATGGTTTGATTGGTTTCCAAATGCCCTGGCATTAGGAGAAGTGCAGTCAGTAGATCTGAATCCTTCATTCCATGCAGCTCTGCTCCCTCCTGCTGGGCATCTGTGCTCATGCTTCTGCCTCACATCTGCAGCAAACCGAACTGCAGAAGATCCTAATGTTCCCTGTCACAAGCTGTGCTTCATCCCTGCTGTTGGCATGGTCCCCTGCTCCAGGTGAGTTGTGTTTCTAGATGATTGCTGCTCCCTTAGGCCAAGAGGCTTCAGGACTCTTGCCCCTTCCTTTCTCCAAGGGCCCAACAAGGGCTGTCTGAAGAGCTGATCTCACTGCCCAGACTCCCAAGGGGGAGGCAGGGTTTGCATTCTGGTCAGTCACAGGGCTCTCAGCGTGTGGACACCGGTGCTGTGCTTGGGCCTTGGTCACTAGAGCATTCTGAGGTTGAAGGTCAGGGTCCTAGGACATAGTCTGACCTGAGAGCTTCCATTTCAGGAAGGAGGTCAAATTCCCTCTTAGAAATGCTGAAACTAAGCAGGATAAGTAAAGTTGCAACAGAACTCAGCAACTGTGGTTTAGAACCAACCTCTTGCCTTCAGAGATGGATTTCCCATCTTTAACACATCCAGATTACCACCTCCATTGATCTCACAGAGGGCATCAGCTATACATACATACATAATATTAGACTGAGTCCTTTGCCACGCAGGCACCAAGCAGCACCACAGACGCTATCAGGCAGCTGTTCTCTGGCTCTGATTTTTACTTTCCTCTCACTTAGAAGTTACTACAAAGTACATTGATCTTACCATGACAAATTTTCTTTCATCTTCTTGTGTGCAATGGATTCAATCAGGCTGCTATCAAAGCCTCCTCTTATCAGAGCACTTCCCCAGGAAACTCGTCACCGTCCTGTGAACACAGGGCACGTGCCAGCAAGGCAAACCCTGGGTGAGATGGAACGTTGGGATGTGAGTGGATACAAAGAGTACACAGCCATTACCAGATCTCCAGTGCATAAAGCAGTTAAAGCTGAAGCATTCTAAAATTCCTGTGAGCATTTCTTTGTTCCTGGCAAACTATTGCTGAACGAAGCCAAATGGGTCGGGACTGCAGGGGTGAAATTCCACTTTTGGCAGTGACTTTATTCCAGCTGCCTATGCAAACATGGAAGGCAGAAGTGCTCTGCTACGAGGGTGAGGCACACGTCTGAAATGGAGGAAGGGCAAAGTTCCCTCAGCCACAGCTCGGGTGCCAGTCAATTACCTCTGCACATTCTAGAAGGTGTTTTAATTGGGATTCAATTAATGAGGCAGGAATTATAAAAATATAGTTATCTTTATCTTTCCCGAAAACCCTGCCCCAAGATTATGTACAGAACTGATTAAAACTTATTTACAGGTTCTGTTCGGTTGCAAATTCTACCAGCATGCTTACAGGCAATTCTAGTACAAGTTAGAGGATTCAGAAGATGAAAAAGGCTAAGCCACAAAAATAGCTTCACCCCACTTGTAAATCAGAGGCAAGCCAGGACCTCTAGGGAAAGCAGGAGAATGCCATTTTTACTCATGAGGATGGGGCAGGAATTTGGAGACAGTCCCTAGGTCTCTCTTCCACGGCAGGCTTCAGAACTGCAGGTTTTAAAATCCGATTTGTGGATAACGTGGCACAAATCCGAAGGAAAAGGGATAGCTTATGGGAGCATTGGACAACCAACATGAGATACGGCAGACCTCACATGCAGGGCTCTGAATGTGGGAATTTGTAGCAGCCAGAAAAGGTTGCAGGGCAAATTCTAAACTGTTAGTGCTAAATTCTCAGTCACACCTGGCTCTTCATGCACATCCCATACTAAGGTAGCACAGGTCCTGCTACAGCACCATCTGGGGTCTCATAACCTAGTGAGCAACATACATTGGTCTGAAAAGATTGCACCTACAAGTTGCCTGTTGTAGAACTGTCAAAAGACAAAGTTGAAGTGACATTTCCTGGTAGGTTTCCAACATTAAGATGGAAACAGTTCAAGTTCTTTCTTCTTTTATTTTCTCAGTCCCAACCTAATCAGTTTTTCCTTTTCTTTCAGGATCCAGCTTCCTAGTTTATATATTTGAAGGTCAAGCTTAATGGACTGTCTGTAGTTAATTCTTCCTGATGAAGTTTTGGGGAAGAAATTTCATCAGACTGTGTAACCATGAAAAAACAAAACTCGCCTTCACCACAGCTTTCAGT
>NW_026539439.1:0-10680 GCF_027791375.1 Indicator indicator | reverse complement strand
GAGGTTGATATAAGTTTAACTGGGAAGCAGTGGAAGAAACATACTATTGTAACAGGTCCTAATGCACCTTGTATTTTGGGAATTGACTTTCTGAGAGAAGGGCGTTTTAAAGACCCTAAGGGTTACAAATGGGCTTTTGGAATAGCAACTGTAGAAATTGATGGAGAAAAATTGAAGTTGTCCATTAGACCTGAGCTTTCAGATGAATCTGCAGTTGTGGGACAACATGGGATAGAGGATGTAAAGCTGCCGGTTGCTTCTCAAACTGTGCATCACAGACAATACAGAACCAATCGTGACTCTTTGGTGCCCATTCAAAACTTGATTCGTCAGTTGGAGAGTCAGAAGGTCATCAGCAAAACTCATTCACCTTTCAACAGTCCAATCTGGCCTGTGAGAAAGCAGAATGGAGAGTGGCGTCTGACAGTTGATTTCCGTGCCTTGAATGAAGTAACTCCACCCATGAGTGCAGCAGTACCAGACATGATGGAACTCCAATATGAGCTGGAATCCAAGCAGGCCAAATGGTATGCTACCATAGACATTGCTAATGCTTTCTTCTCTATTCCCATAGCAGAGGAATGCAGGCCTCAGTTTGCTTTCACCTGGAGAGGCATTCAGTACACATTCAATCGTTTGCCCCAGGGGTGGATTCACAGTTCAACCATCTGCCATGCAGTGATCCATGATGCTTTGGAGAAAGGTGGAGCTCCAGAACACATTCAGTTCATCGATGACATCATCGTCTGGGGTGAGACTGCTGAAGAAGTCTTCGAGAAAGGTAATAAAATCCTTGACATTCTCTTGCAAGCTGGTTTCGCTATCAAGCGAGACAAGGTGAAAGGACCTGCCAGAGAAATCCAGTTTCTGGGAGTGCGGTGGCAAGATGGTCGCCGTCACATCCCAATGGATGTGATAAACAGAGTCTCCACCATGGCAAATCCCATCAACAAGAAAGAAACTCTGCGCTTCCTAGGCATAGTGGGATTTTGGAGACTGCACATTCCTGGATACAGTCAGATTGTGAAACCTCTATATGATGTGACTCGAAAGAGAAACAGTTTCCAATGGGGTCCTGAGCAACAAGCAGCCTTTGACCAGATCAAGCGAGAGGTAGTCCAAGCGATGGGTCTGGGACCTGTCCGAACTGGTCCAGACATTAAGAACATTCTGTACACGGCCGCGAGTGACAATGGTCCAACCTGGTGCTTATGGCAAAGAGCTCCAGGGGAGACACGAGGACGTCCTCTTGGTTTCTGGGGTCGTGGCTACAGAGGCTCAGAGGCAAACTACACTCCAACAGAGAAAGAAATTTTAGCTGCTTATGAAGGAGTGAAAGCTGCTTCTGAAGTGATCGGAACTGAGTCACAACTTCTTCTAGCTCCTAGATTGCCAGTTCTGAATTGGATGTTCAAAGGCAAAGGTTCTTCACCACATCATGCAACAGATGCTACCTGGTCTAAGTGGATGGCTCTGATAACACAGAGAGCTCGAATGGGAAATCTCGAAAGGCCTGGTTTGGTGGAGGTGATCACAAACTGGCCAGAAGGCACAAGCTGTGCTAAACCTCCAGAGGAGAGAGTAACTCGTGCTGAGGAAGCTCCTCCTTACAGTGATCTGTCTGATGATGAAAAGAGATATGCTTTGTTCACAGACGGTTCCTGTCGTCTTGTTGGGAACAAGCGGAGATGGAAATCTGCAGTGTGGAGTCCAACGCGCAGAGTTGCAGAAGCGAGAGATGGAGAAGGAGAATCCAGTCAATTCGCAGAGGTAAAAGCTGTCCAGCTAGCTCTTAACATAGCTGAACGTGAGAGATGGCCAAAGCTTTATCTCTACACCGACTCGTGGATGGTAGCCAATGCCTTGTGGGGTTGGCTGAAAGACTGGAAGAAGAATGGCTGGCAGAGGAAAGGAAAGCCAATCTGGGCTGCAGATCTGTGGCAAGACATTGCTGCTCGCATTGAGAGAATCCCAGTGAAAGTGAGACACATCGATGCTCACATTCCTAAGAGCAAAGCTACTGAGGAACAACAACACAACCATCAGGCAGATCTAGCTGCAAGAGTTTCCCAGGTGGACACAAACTCTGGTCCTGATCCTGATCTTGACTGGAAACACCGAGGTGAGCTGTTCTTAGCTCGGTGGGCCCATGACTCGTCAGGACATCAAGGCAGAGATGCAACCTACCGATGGGCTCGTGACAGATCCATTGACATTTCCATGGATGCTATCACACAAGTCATCCATGACTGTGACATTTGTGCTGCTATTAAGCAGGCAAAGCGGATCAAGCCCTTGTGGTACGGTGACCGATGGTCCAAGTACAAGTATGGTGAAGCCTGGCAGATTGACTACATCACTCTACCTCGTTCTCCATCTGGCAAGCAGTATGTGCTGACTATGGTAGAGGCAAGCACTGGATGGCTGGAAACTTATCCAGTTCCTCATGCAACTGCACGTAACACCATTCTTGGCCTGGAGAGACAAATCCTGTGGAGACACGGAACTCCAGAGAGGATTGAGCCAGACAACGGAACTCATTTCAAGAACAATCTTGTAAAAAACTGGGCCAAAGAGCACGGCATCGAGTGGATATTCCACATTCCCTACTATGCACCAGCTGCAGGGAAGATCGAACGCTACAACGGTTTGCTGAAAACCACTCTCAAAGCCATGGGGGGTGGATCTTTGAAAAACTGGGAGAAACATTTAGCACAAGCAACCTGGTTGGTGAATAGTAGAGGTTCAGTGAATCGAGCTGGACCTGCCCAATCAGATTTGTTGCGAAAGGAAGAAGGTGGTAGAGTTCCTGTTATCAGAGAAAAGAATCTCTTAGGCAAAACTGTTTGGGTATTTTCTCCTTCAGGAGAGGCCAAACCTGTCCGAGGGGTGGTTCCTGCTGAAGGTCCTGGTCACACCTATTGGGTGATGCAAGAAAATGGTGAAATTCAGTGCATTCCACAAAGAAATCTAACTTTGGCTGAGAGAGGTTAAATTCAGAGTGTTGCGCAGATACAGCATCGCGCCCAAGAGGAGAGTTCATGAGATCTATGGTGCACGAACCCTGAGAGCCCTGAGTCACCTGAGAGTCCCTGTTCCTTTCTTCGCTCCATCTGCGAGGAAACAAGCTGTTTGCTGTTTTTCCTGTGATTTGACTCTTTTGAATCATCTACATCTGAAATAGCCGGAATGGACTATGGTCTTCATTCACCTAG
Source organism: Indicator indicator (assembly GCF_027791375.1). NCBI lineage: Eukaryota > Metazoa > Chordata > Aves > Piciformes > Indicatoridae > Indicator > Indicator indicator. Next base: position 7,465 of record NW_026539439.1, on the reverse strand, counting down.
TGTTGTAGATATTATTTTAGATTAGATAAATGATAGTAGCAGCCAATGGAATTGTTTAGAAGGGGTGGACTGTGATGGTTTGAAACTGTCTTTTTAATTTTTCCTTGCAAAGTTCAGTACAGAGAAAGTGAAAGAATGTAAATAAGTCACTATTGGGTGTAAGAAAGCAAAATAACGATTGTTCTAAACACTTCCATTGAATAGATAGAAATGTTTAAGAACTATTACCCAAAACAAAGTAGGCATTCGGCACATTCTGCGTTCGGCAGTGGGGGCAGTTGCTGGGCTGTCTGGCTGCTGTTTCTTCTTCTCTTCTGGCTGAAGATAACACGTACTGACCTTGGCAGCTAAGTTAACAACTTTCTGCTTAACTAACTCTGCTTCTCTGTCCAGGGGGGTCTGGGGGGAAGCTCCTGGGAGAGGGAGGCCCCTTTGGGAGGGTCCCCTTGGGGGGGGGAAGCAAAGGGAGCTTGGTTGTGTTTTTCTGTTGATTGTATATATTTGTAAGTGTTGTGAATTTTGTGTATTTGTACATATTCATTGCATTTCATCTGCTTGTAAATACAGCCTTCATTTGCTTCCAGACTGGGCTAGCCTGGTTATTGTTGGTGGGGGGGGAATTTCAGCTCACAGCGACACAAAGATAAATCTTATGAAGAGCGACTGAAGGAGCTGGGGCTGTTTAGTTTGAAAGAGATGAGGCTGCAGGGAGACCTCATTGCTCTCTACAGCTACCTGAGAGGACATTGTGGAGAGATCGGTGTTTGTTCTCACAGGTAACTAGCAATAGAGCAAGAAGGAACAGACTCAAGCTGCGACTAGGTAGGTTTAGACTGGACATTAGGAAAAAATTTTTCATGGAAAGAGTGGTCAGGCATTGGAATGGGCTGCCCAGGGAAGTAGTTGTGTTGCCAACCCTGGATGTGTTTAAGGGTCGTTTGGATGTGGTGCTTGCAGGTATGGTTTAGGGGTGAATCTTCGAGAGTAGGGTTATCGGTTGGACATGGTGACTCTGAGGGTCTTTTCCAACCTGAATATTTCTGTGATTCTGTGATCAAAAACTGAACATCAGTCACTAATATTGCATTGTTGCAAAAAAAAAAATAAACATTGTACTGCGGTGTGTAAATAGAAATATTTTGTATGAGATATAAGGAATATTCTTCCACTTGATTTCCTAAGTCTTTCTTGTAAGAAAATATTCTTTAATTAGCATTAGGTCAGTGAAATAAAAGTATATCTAAATCCTCTTTCTGAAGAATAGTGATACACCAAGTGAATTATTGCTATACTGAATACTAGTCTGACTTCAGAATGGCAAGAATGCAAAGATGTTATCAAAATCTGTGACATGAATATAGTCTATGTCTGTCATGCACAGATTTGGCATTTGGAAGTATATACAAGACTCAGACATCAGTTGAATGCAGGAAGAAGGCGGCAAGATTAAAATCAATTATCAGTAAAGCAAAAGCAAGATTTCTTTATCATCTTGTTCTACCATCTCATTTTGTTACTGCTGCTTTTTATAAAGCCAAGGACAACAAATGCATTGCAACTTTTATCTATACTTATAGATACACTGTCATAATTTTAAAGCCACCACACAGCACAACACAATTTCTTGGATTCCTTTTTTGAAGATGAAAACAGGTAGGATTTTGTAGAAGTGCAAAGAAAATTCCTTATCACTGTATTATAAACTGGAAGCTACTATTTTTTATGTCTTCAGCCAGCCTAAGATGGTCTCCAGGTGACCCAGCAGCCTGCTTATTATAATGATAAATAAATCACCCAGCTGCTTAGATATGGTTTTCCTGGCAATGTTAGAATTTGCTTGGCTGGATTTCAAAAACAGGAAAAACCATAAAAGTCTTCCAAAAAACCACAAGCTTGGATGGGTTTTCTGAAGGCTTTATATGCTCTGTTTGCATAAGGTTCAAACCTCCAGCTCTTGCAAACATCTCATAGCCCCATGGGTCACAGAAATAAAGCTGAAACATACTCTCCAGTGGCTGTACTGGATATTTCTACATCACTGAGAGCCCAGCTCTCAGCATTTGCTGCCTTCTGTTAAATAAACTGACCTGCAGTTTTGCATAAAATACAGTAAGAAAAATGTTTTGTTTTTAAAGTTATCCAGTGCATGTTCTTCTTTACAATTTAGTGTTCCCTGAAGTTTTTAAGCATTGTAAGAAAAGTGAAGTTTGTCAGGGAATATGTTGTAAACAATGTGTACTATACACACAACAAATAATTAATAAGAAATTAGTTATATAACGGCAATTTCAAGAGGCCTTTTTAAGCAACAAAATATTCTGATGTAATGCAATATTTGTTTGCAATACTTTAAATAAATGACTGATGCGTTGAAATCAAATCATTGAAATTAATTTCCTTTGGTTCATTTTTATGTTGAAATAAAGTATTTTCTGAAGCAGAAAAATCTTCCTTGTAACCTGTGTATTTTGCTTACTCCTTTTTAAAGTTATTTTTATGCACAACAAAATCTCCTTTTTAATACCTCTTCCATTATGTGACAGATGGAAGCTTTCATTTCTACTTAACACCCCAAAGAAGGAAAGGTCACTATAAGGCTAAATTAGAATAAAATAAATAGAATCTTAGACACATCGCAAACTAAAGTAAGCTTTTATCCAAATTGTTTCATCTTATCTAGATATGCTAAATAAAATTTGAGAGTTTGGATGTCCAACTAAATTGGAATGATTTCTACTTCTTCCTCATTCCCTTCCTTTTCTTCCAGTCCTCTCCATTTCTCATTGTTGTCATTCTTAATGAGATTCCTATGGTTGTTCCATACAGTCAGATTGAGTTAAAGTTGTGTAAGTGCTTTAATCATCCTCTCCCATGTTGCAGACCTTTTTATATCTTTTTAACTATCTGAAATCTGTATTTTCTGGCCTTGATAAGGTTTAGATTTCTGATAAGGACAATACAACTTGTAGAGTTTTAAACTGCTGTTATATTCCTAGGCCAAAGATAGTTTTATGTTATCGTATTGTACCCTATAGAGTGTTAGATAGCTTCAAATGCAGATCAGTCAAGATCACTTCCTTGGAAATTTTGTATTAAATATGTCACAATTGTAAATTTCAAAAAGCTAGTCCATGAGCTATAAGTTATCACTGAAGTAATGTAACTGTTCAGGAAAATTTATTTGGCTGTGTATGCAGATTAAGTGGCATGGCTGGAACCAGATCTTGAAGCTAAGAAGTTGGGAGATCCTGAGAAGGGGGCCACAAGGAGAAAGTGGTGTGATGTGATGTCCAAGTTCAATGAAAGAATGTGAGGGAGAGCTAGGAGACTACCTGTTCACTTGAGGGAAAAAAAAAGAAAAAAAAAGTTTGGGTTAAAGATCAGGAGTTCAGTTTCTCCCATAGGCTGTGAAGTTCAGTTTGCTAATGTGATATGCTGGACAGAAAACCAAATAGTTAACTGAGAATCTCTCCTACAGCTGCTAACGCTATGGACTAGAACTATGCAAAACTAATGAAAGTTTGAATTTTAACTTGATTTGGAAATCCTAGCCACAGGCAGAGAGTTTTCAATAGCAGAAAACTGTCCCACACAGCAGCACAAGGTGTTTGTGCCACTATTTCTGGTGACTGCACAGGGAGCAACGTAAAGAGTTTTATGCTTTTCTACCTAACAGATAGAGACATGCAGTTGCAATAGCTCATATGGACATTCAATTATGAATTATAAACAAATTAATGTATATGAAACAGCGTATTCATAGAATAAAAAATTATATCTCTTCACAGGGCCTATAATTTTTCCTACATCACAATTTCAATTGATAACGAACTGAACCTCACTGATCTTCCTTGATTTTCTCTTTCTCTAATAGAGGTAGAGTACCTCTAGCATTACAATTTTGTCTCTCTTCTACCTCTTCTATTATGCAGTTGACACCTGGTCCAGAATTTATCATGCAAAAGTCCATACATCTATGCTACCACTGCTACTCTAGGATGAGCTTATAGTCCAGAGGGTGGACTTTGCCTTATTTAAGGAACTAACTAGGCAAGTATCTGGGAAACAGCCCTTAAAAACAAAGGGATCCAGGAAGATTGGACCTACTTCAAGAAAGAAATCTTGAAGGTGCAGTAACAGGATGTCCCAATGTGCCAGAAGATGAGCCAATGGGGTGGGCATGGATGGGCAACGAATTTCTGAATGAATTAAGGGAAATAAAGAGGGCGTATCACCTTTGGAAAAAAGGGCAGGTAACTTGGGAAATGTTTAAGGATGTTGCTAGGTCATGTAGGAAAAAAATTAGACAGGCAAAAGCCCATTTAGAACTTAAACTGGCCACTGCTGTGAAGGACAATAAAAAATATTTTTATAAATATATTAATGACAAAAGGAGTAGCAAAGACAGCCTCCACTCCTTAGTGGATATGGAAGAGAATATAGCAACAAATGATGAGGAAAAGGCAGAGGTACTTAATGCATTCTTTGCCTCAATTTTCAATAGTAGGATTGGTTGTCTTCCAGACAACTGGTCTCCTGAGATGGCAAATGGAGTCAGGGAGCAGTATAGTCCCCCTGTAATCCAGGAGGAAGCAGTTAGAGACCTGCCGAGCCACTTGGATCCCCACAAGTCTATAGGGCTGGATGGGATCCATCCTAGGGTAATAAGGGAACTGGCAGATGGGATTGCTGAGCCACTCTCCATAGTTTTTCAACACTCCTGGCTCACTGGAGAGATCCTGGCCTCTGGATGCTGGCCAGTGTAATACCCATCCATAAGAAGGGATGGAAGGAGTAGCCAGGGAGTTACAGGTCTGTCAGCATGACCTCAGTGCCAGGCAAGGTTATGCAACAGGTCATCTTGAGTGCAATCACACAGCACCTACAAGATGGCCAAGGGATCACATCCAACCTGCATGGATTTAGGAGGGGCAGGCCCTGCCTGACCAACCTGATCTCCTTCTATGACCAGGTGACCCACCTGGAGGATGCAGGGAAGGCTGTGGATGTAGTCCTCCTGGACTTTAGCAAGGCCTTTGACACCATCCACCATATCAAACTCCTGGCCAAGCTGACAGCCCATGGCTTGGACAGGAGCACTCTGCTCTTGGTTAGGAACTGGGTGGAGGGCTGGGCCCAGAGAGTGGTGGTGAATGATGCCACTTCCAGTTGGCAGCCTGTCACTAGTGGTGTCCCCCAGGGATCAGTTCTGGGCCCCATTCTATTCAATAGCTTTATTGGTGATCTGGACAAGAGGACTGAATACATCATCAGTAAGTTTGCAGATGACACAAGCTAAGGGCAGGTGTTGAGTCTGTTCAAGGGTAGGAGGGCCCTGCAGAGTAGGACCTTGACAGGCTGGACAGATGGGCAAAGTCCAACGAAATGAGATTTAACAAGTCTAAGTGCAGGGTTCTACACATTGGCTACAACAACCCCATGCAGAGCTACAGGCTGGGAACAGAGTGGATGGAGAGTGGCCAGGCAGAAAGGGACCTGGAGGCACTGGTTGACAGTAGGCTGAATATGAGCCAGCAGTGTGCCCAGGTGGCCAAGAAGGCCAATGGCATCTTGGCCTGTACCAGGAATAGTGTGGCCAGCAGGACCAGGGAAGACATTCCCTGTACTCAGCACTGCTCGGGCCACACCTTGAGTACTGTGTCCAGTTCTGGGCCCCTCAATTCAAGAAAGATGTTGAGTTGCTTGAATGTGTCCAGAGAAGGGCAGCAAAGCTGGTGAGAGGTCTGGAGCACAAGCCCTGTGAGGAGAGGCTGAAGGAGCTGGGGTTGTTTAGCCTGGAGAAGAGGAGGCTGTCTACAACTACCTGAAGAGTGATTGTAGCCAGGTGGGGGTTGGTCTCTTCTCCCAGGCAACCAGCAACAGAACAAGAGGACAGTCTCAAGCTGAGCCAGGGTGAAGTTTAGGCTGGATGTTAGAAAGAAGTTCTTCACAGAAATAATGATTGCCCATTGGAATGGGCTGCCCAGAGAAGTGGTGAGGTCAACATCCCTGGAGGTGTTTTAAGAAAAGACTGGATGAGGCACTTAGTGCCATGGTTTAGCTGATTAGTTAGAGTTGGGTGATCAGTTGGACTTGATGATCTCTGAGGTCTCTTCCTACCTGGTTGATTCTGTGATTCTGTAATCAAAGCTTGTGTAAGTTGGCAGGCGTGAATCTGCCCCTTGGAGCAAGCCAGAAATATCTAAATAAACCAGAGTCAACAGATCCTCTATATGGTCTCTAACTAAAGATTGTTTTACTGTCTCCAACACTGGTGGGAGGACGAGATTAGAAGACAACATTAAATAAAAGCGTTTGTTTCAAAAACCTATCCCCTTCTCTCAAGAAAGACTTAATACACAGCTGTGAGGCCATCACACCACAACCTGCGTTGCCTGCGAGTACACACAAAATGTAATTTTTTATTTTTAATGAAAAACCCAGGTCTTGCAAACATTCTTTACTGCCCAGCTAAGTTTTCTGCTTTTTCCAGCATTTTTTCAGATGGCAGGGACCACCAACCTATCTTAGAGAATAAAATGTGTCTTATCTATATTTTTTACATGTCATTAAGTACCTACACATTCAGTCAAAGTAACAGATCAGGTTTGGTATGAAAAATAGAAACCAAGGCTCCAGAAGTTTGAAATCTGAGTATGAATTTCTGTGTTTTCTGTATTTCAGCAGAACTGTCTTTGGTGTCAAGACACCCAGATACAGAGTCTAAGAACAAAAAGAGCTGTCTCGATACCACAGAAATGCTGTCATTTTTTTGTGTTTAAGCACACAGCAGGTTGTGTCTCAGCAAGGTCTCTATCTGCGCTGAAAACGAACGAGCAGGACAACTGATGCTATGCTTCAGCACCACATTTTTCTGTGTCTGGTTGTTTTGAACTCTTTCATTGCTCTAAAAGCAAGGAAGCATGATTAATGCTGAGATTATTACTGTTAATAATCTATAAATATTGATGAAGTGATAACATTTTCCACTTGATGGCTTATTTTAAAAGTAAGCACAAAGCTCAAAAGACATATTCAATGTAATTTTTTTTACTGAAGAAAACCTTCGCAGCACCTGATGGGCACAGGACTCTGTTGGACACAGGGATGAGCTGCAGAGCTTCAGGGCAAGGGCATGCACCATGAGCTATGTGTGCAGCAGCTAGCCATGCATGGCCATATCTTCTCACACCCTTTTGGGCCCACCCAACCCAACAATTATCCTCTAGGGATGACAGGAAGATTTTATCTTTACCATATGGTGAGTACGAAGCACCCCATGAAAACCCTTGCCCTTGAAAAAGGACAGAGCATATAGGTTTTGATCATGGGGCTGTCAGCAAAGGTTTAGCTTCCTGCTTCCTCTATGTAACTGAGAGGAGATGCTCCCACTACTCCTGCCTTTTCCCATTTACCTTGCCTGCAAACATTTTGGTGCCAAAAGAGGCAGTTTTTCCCCATTCCC
>NW_026539438.1:0-5000 GCF_027791375.1 Indicator indicator | reverse complement strand
AACCCCAACCCTAACCTAAACCTAACCCTAACCCTAACCCTAACCCTAACCCTTACCCTAACCCTATCCCTATCCCTAACCCCGAACTATAACCCTAACCCTAACCCCTAACCCTAACCCTACCCTAACCCTAACCCGAACCTCTAACCCTAACCATAACCCTAAAACTAACCCTAACAATAACCCTAACCCTAACCCTAAACCCTAACACTAACCCTAACACTAAACCCTTACCTTAACCCTAACCCTAAACGTAACCCTAACAATAACCCTAACGCTAACCCTAACCCTAACACTAAACCTAACCCCTAACCCTAACCATAAACCAAATGCTAATCATAATCCTAACCCTAACCTTAACCTTAACCCTAACCCTCACCCTAAAACTAACCCTAAACCTAATCCTAACCCTAACCCTAAATTCTAACCCTAACCCTAACCATAACCCTAACCCGTAACCCTACCCCAAAGGCTAACCCTAACCCTAACCACGAACCCTAACCCTAACTTTAACCCTAACCCCTAACACTAACCCTAACCCTAAACTTTACCCTAAGCCCTACCCCTTAACCTAAACCTAACCGTAAACCTACCCTAACCCTAACCCTAACTCTAAACATAACCCTAACGCTAACCTTAACCCCTGACAATAACCCTAAACCAAACGCTAAACCTAACCCTAACCACGAACCCTAAAATTAACCCTAAACCCTAAACCTAACGCTAACCCTAACCCTACGCCTAACCCTAACCATAACCTTAACCCTAACCCTAAACTATAAACCTCACCCTAATCCTAACCCTACCCCTAACCCTAGCCCAACCCAAACCCGAAACCCCAACCCTAACCTAACCCTAACCCTAACCCGTAACCATAACCCTAACCCTAACCCGAACACGTAACACTAACCCCAAGCCTAATCTAACCCTACCCCTAACCCTAACCCTAAGCCTAACGCTAATCCCTACCCTAACCCTAACCCCGAACACTAACCCTAACCCTAACCCTACCGCTAAATATAACCCTAACCCGAACCCCTAACCCTAATCCCAAGACTAAACTAACCCTAACCCTAAACCTAACCCGAAGCCCTAGCCATAACCATAACCCTAACCCTAACCCCTAACTCTAACACTAACCCTAACCCTAAACCCTGACCCTACCCCTAATCCTAACCCGTAACCCTAACCCTAACCCTAAACCTAACCCCAACGCTAAACCTAAACCTAACCCTAAACAATAACATTAATCCTAACCCTAACGCTAACCCTAACCATAAACCCTAACTCTAACCCTAACTGTAACACTAACTCTAACCCTAACCCTAACCTAACACTAACCCTAACCCTATCCCTATCACTAACCCTAACCCTAAACCCTCACCATAACCCTAACACTAACCCTAATCCTAACCCCTAACCCTAACCCTAACCCTAACACTAAACCCTAACCCTAACCGTAACCCTAACCCAAAACCCTAACCTAACGCTACACTAACCCTAACCCGAACACCTAACCCTAAACCTAACTCTAACGCTAACCCTAACCCTAACCCCTAACCATAACCCTAACACTAACCTTAACCCCTAACCCTAACCCTGACCCTAAACCCTAACCCTAACCCTGACCCTAAACCCTAACCCTAACCCTAACCCTAACCCTAAAACTAACCCTAACCTTATCCCTAACCTTAAACTTAAACCCTAACCCTAACCCTAAACTCTAACCCTAACCCTAACCCTAACCCTAACCCCTAACCCTCCCCCAAACGCTAACCCTAACCCTAACCACGAAACCTAACCCTAACCTTAACCCTAACCCTAAACCCTAACACTAACCCTAACCCTAAACTTTACCTTAACCCCTACCCCTAACCCTAAACCTAACCGTAAATCTACCAAAACCCTAACCCTAACTCTAACCATAACCCTAACCCTAACCTTAACCCCTCACCATAACCCTGATCCTAACCCTAACCCCAACCCTAACCTAACCCTAACCCTAACGCAAACCTTAACCCTAACCCCAACCCTAACCTAACCCTAACCCTAAAACTAACCCTAACCCTTACCCTAACCCTAACCCTATCACTAAGCCCGAACCATAACCTTACCCCTAACCATACCCCTACCCTAACCCTAAACCGACCCCTAACCCTAATCCCAAGACTAAACTAACCCTGACCCTAAACCTAACCCTAAACCTAACCCTAACCCTAGCCATAACCATAACCCTAACCCTAAACCATAACCCTAACCCTACCCTAACCCTACCCCGAAACCCTAACCCTAACCCTAAACCTAACCCTAACAATAACCCTAACCTTGAACCCTAACCCTAACCCTAAACCCTAACCCTAACCCTAACCCTAACCCTAACCCTAAACCTAACCCTAACAATAACACTAACCCTAACCCTAAACCCTAACCCTAACACTAAACCCTAACCCTAACCCTAACCGTAACCCTAACAATAACCCTAACCCTAACCCTAACCCTAACCCTAACCCTAACCCTAAACCCTAACCCTAACCCTAAACCTAAACCTAACCCCTAAACCTAACCGTAAACCAAACGTTAACCCTAATCCTAACCCTAACCTTAACCTTAACCCTAAACCTAACCCTAACCCTAACCCTAAACTCTAACCCTAACCCTAACCCTAACCCTAACCCGTAACCGTACCCCAAAGGCTAACCCTAACCCTAACCATGAATCCTAACCCTAAATTTAACCCTAACCCTAACCCCTAACACTAACCCTAACCCTAAATTTTACCCTAAGCCCTACCCCTAACCCTAAACCTAACCGTAAACTTACCCTAACCCTAACCCTAACTCTAACCATAACCCTAACGCTAACCTTAACCCCTGACAATAACCCTAAGCCTAACCCAAACGCTAAACCTAGCCCTAACTACGAACCCTAAAATTAAACCTAAACCCTAAACCTAACGCTAACCCTAACCCTACGCCTAACCCTAACCATAACCTTAACCCTAACCCTAAACTATAACCCTAACCCTAATCCTAACCCTACCCCAACCCTAGCCCAACCCAAACCCGAAACCCCAACCCTAACCTAACCCTAACCACAACCCCCTAAACCTAACCCTAACCCTAACAATAACCCTGACCCCAACCCTAACCTAACCCTAACCCTAACCCCTAACCATAGGCCTAACCCCAACCCGAACACCTAACACTAACCCCAAGCCTAATCTAACCCTACCCCTAACACTAACCCTAACCCTAATGCTAACCCCTACCATAAACCTAACCCCGAACACTAACCCTAACGCTAATCCTAACCCTAACACTAACCCTAACCCTAACCCTAAACCTAACCCTAACCCGAACAACTAACCCTAATCCCAAGACTGAACTAACCCTAACCCTAAACCTAACCCTAAACCTAACCCGAAGCCCTAGCCATAACCATAACCCTAACCCTAACCCCTAATCCTAACCCGTAACCCTAACCCTAACACTAAAACTAACCCTAACCCTAACCCTATCACTAACCCTAACCCTAAACCCTCACCATAACCCTAACACTAACCCTAATCCTAACCCCTAACCCTAACCCTAACCCTAACACTAAACCCTAACCCTAACCATAACCCTAACCCAAAACCCTAACCCTAACGCTACACTAACCCTAACCCTAGCCATAACCATAACCCTAACCTTAAACCCTAACCCTAACCCTACCCTCACCCTTCCCCGAAACCCTAACCCTAACCCTAACCCTAAACCTAATCCTAACAATAACCCTAAACTTGAACCCTAACCCTAACCCTAACCCTAAACCCAAACCCTAACCCTAACACTAACCCTAACCCTAAACCTAACCCTAACAATAACACTAACCCTAACCCTAAACCCTAACCCTAACACTAAACCCTAACCCTAACCCTAACCGTAACCCTAACAATAACCCTAACCCTAACCCTAACCCTAACCCTAACCCTAACGCTAAACCCAAACCCTAACCCTAAACCTAAACCTAACCCCTAACCCTAACCGTAAACCAAACATTAACCCTAATCCTAACCCTAACCTTAACCTTAACCCTAAACCTAACCCTAAACCTAACCCTAAACTCTAACCCTAACAATAACCCTAACCCTAACCCGTAACCTTACCCCAAAGGCTAACCCTAACCCTAACCATGAAACCTAACCCTAAATTTAACCCTAACCCTAACCCCTAACACTAACCCTAACCCTAAACTTTACCCTAAGCCCTACCCCTAACCCTAAACCTAACCGTAAACCTACCCTAACCCTAACCCTAACTCTAACCATAACCCTAACGCTAACCTTAACCCCTGACAATAACCCTATGCCTAACCCAAACGCTAAACCTAGCCCTAACCACGAACCCTAAAATTAACCCTAAACCCTAAACCTAACGCTAACCCTAACCCTACGCCTAACCCTAACCATAACCTTAACCCTAACCCTAAACTATAACTCTAACCCTAATCCTAACCCTACCCCTACCCTAGCCCAACCCAAACCCGAAACCCCAACCCTAACCTAACCCTAACCACAACCTCCTAAACCTAACCCTAACCCTAACCATAACCCTGACCCCAACCCTAACCTAACCCTAACCCTAACCCCTAACCATAGGCCTAACCCCAACCCGAACACCTAACACTAACCCCAAGCCTAATCTAACCCTACCGCTAATCCTAACCCTAACCCTAACACTAACCCCTACCATAAACCTAACCCCGAACACTAACCCTAACGCTAATCCTAACCCTAACACTAACCCTAACCCTAACCCTAAACCTAACCCTAACCCGAACACCTAACCCTAATCCCAAGACTGAACTAACCCTAACCCTAAACCTAACCCTAAACCTAACCCGAAGCCCTAGCCATAACCATAACCCTAACCCTAACCCCTAATCCTAACCCGTAACACTAACCCAAACACTAAAACTAACCCTAACCCTAACCATATCCTAACCCTAAACCTAACCCC
>NW_026539437.1:0-10723 GCF_027791375.1 Indicator indicator | reverse complement strand
AATCACAGAATCAGTCAGGGTTGGAAGGGACCACAAGGCTCAGCCAGTTCCAACCCCCCTGCCATGGGCAGGGACACCTCACACTACATCAGGCTGGCCACAGCCTCATCCAGCCTGGCTGCAAACACCTCCAGGGATGGGGCCTCAACCACCTCCCTGCACAACCCATTCCAGGCTCTCACCACTCTCATGGGGAAGAACTTCTTCCTCACATCCAGTCTGAATCTCCCCACTTCCAGCTTTATTCCATTCCCCCTAGTCCTATCCCTACCTGAGATCCTAAAAAGTCCCTCCCCAGCTTTCTTGTAGCCCCCTTCAGGTACTGGAAGGCCACAAGAAGGTCACCTCAGAGCCTTCTCTTCTTCAGAGAATAGCCCCAACTCTTTCAGTCTGTCCTCATAGGAGAGGAGCTCCAGCCCTCTGATCATCCTGGTGGCATTAACTGTGTCTTGGGGGAAAAAAAAAAGACTTCTGCATGAAAAAAGACACAATTTTTTTTTTTTTGATAATGTGCAAACCTTCTGACTCTTTCTGATTTGCCCTCTGCCCCTCACAGATGTTCACACACATACACCATATGCTCTCCTCCTCTGCAAGGCTCCTGGCCACTCCAAATGCTTATGGTCAGTGGTTGCCCAGTTCATGGCTTATGCTTGCTGCACACCCTCATAGAGCTGTGAAGTTAATAAAAGTCCCCTCAGCATTTTTTTGTTTCTTGTCAGGACTTCATTTGCTTTTCTTGGAAGCCATTATGCATGGCATTATCTGTGGGGGTATTTGGTTGGGGGTTTTGTTGCTGTTGTTTTATTTTTTTCTGTTTTTTCCACTATCAAGTCTGTAGAAGCTGATGCTGGAGTGATGTGTTTTATCTCCTTATGCTACATAATTTGGGAAGAGAGAGGCCTTAACTTTTCAAAGCATTTCTTCACTCTTTTTCTTTTTTTCCTCCTCCTTGCGTTCTCTTTTAATTTAATATAGTTGCCCTTTTTGTTTCCTCTTTTTCAATTTTCTCCTGCCCTTCTCAGAAATTTCTTTCTAATTATTTCTAAAATGTCATCAGTTGAAGTCTAAAATTAATTGGTCTCCCACTGTTTCACTGCTTTCCTGTTCTACATTTAGAAGACTCTTATTTTACATTCTCTCATTGTTGCTCTGTCCTGTGGGACAAGCAGCTTACTTGTTGTGGCAGTTTTTCTTCAAGGCTTAGGGCTCTTTGGCTCCAGTTTTTGTTTGTGGCACTGCAGAGCTCAGTTGGTTTAATGTGTGTTATGACATTCTGAAGAGCAGTGCATGCTGAATGTGCCTCCTAATGCTGCTTACAGAGCATAGCAGAAGTGCCAGCAGCCTGGACTTTACAAGACCAGAGGACTCTTCTTTGACAGAAGGCAGAAGTCAAATATTTTTTCTGAAGCACTGAGAATCTACATAAGTTTATTTTAATTGTAATCATAGGATCACACAGGATGTTAGGGGTTGGAAGGGACCTCTGGAGATCTTCCAGTTCAACCTCCCCTGCCAGAGCAGGACCATAGAATGTAGTGAAGGTCACACAGGAATGCATCATAGAATCTGTCAGGGTTGGAAGGCACCTCAAGGATCATCCAGTTCCAACTCCCCTGTCATGGGCAGGGACACCTCACACTAGATCAGGCTGGCCAGAGGCCCTCCCCTCCCCTCCCCTCCCCTCCCCTCCTCTCCTCCAGACTAAGCAGCCCCAGGTCTCTCCTCATGTTGAGGTGGAACCTCCTGTGCTGGAGTTTCTATCCATTGCCCCTTGTCCTATCACAAGGTGCAACAGAGCAGAGCCTGTCCCCTCCCTCTTGACCCCCAGCCTTCAGATATTTATAAACATTTATTAGATCCCCTCCCAGTCCTCTCCAGACTAAGCAGCCCCAGGGCTCTCAGGCTTTCCTCGTATGGCAGTGCTCCAGCCCCTTCAGCATCCTTGGAGCCCTCCACTGGACTCTCTCCAGCAGATCCCTGTCCCTCTTGAACTGAGGAGCCCAGAACTGGATGCAATATTCCAGGTGAGGTCTCACCAGGGCAGGGTACTAATGCACTATGAAAACTCCTTAAGAAAATGTGTTCTATGTATTGTTCTGAATATTCTTATACTTTCTGGATATTAACACCACAAATGAAACTTCATTCTTTCCACTACACTGCTCTTGGAGTCCATACACCTGGCATGTTGGCACTGAAACAGTCTGATCATGATACCCAGTCCACAAAAGTCAGGGGAACAGTAATCAGAGGGCTGTTTCTTTAGAGATTAATATAGGTGAGATGGAAAGATCATGATCATGGAATCGTGGAACTGTTTTGGTTGGAAAATACCTCTAAGGTCATTGAGTGCAACCATCAACCCATCACCCAGTAACCTAAAGTGCCATGTCCACAAGTTTCTTGAACATCTCCAGGGATGGGGACTCTACCACCTCCCTGGGCAGCCTGTTCCAAAGCCTGACCACTCTTGCAGCAAAGAAATTTTTTCTTAATATCCAACCTAACCCTCCCCTGGCACAATTTCAGGCCATTTCCTCTCCTTCTATCACCTGATATTAGGGAGAAGACATCAACCCTCACCTCACTCCAACCTCCTTTCAGGTAGTTGTAGAGAGCAATGAGGTCTCCCCTCAGGTTCCTTTTCTCCAGACTAAACAGCCCCAATTTCCTCAGCCATTCCTCACCAGATCTGTTCTCCAGACCCTTCACCAGCTTTATTGCCCTCCTCTGGGCACACTCCAGCACCTCAATGTTTCTCTTGTAGTGAGGGACCTAAAACTGAACACAGTATTCAAGGTGCTGCCTCACCAGTGCCAAGTACAGGGGCATGACCACTTCCCTGCTCCTGCTGGCCTCATGATTCCTGATCCAGGCCAGGATGCTGTTGGCCTTCTTGGCTGCCTGGACACAATGCAGGCTCATGTTCCACTAGCTGTCAAGTAGCACCCTCAGGTCCTTTTCTGCTGGACATCTTTCCAGCCACTCATTCCCAAGCCTGTTCCTGTGACATGAAGTGCACTTACCAAAGAGTGATCCTTGATATTTTGTAGAATGTGAAATACAGCCAGAATTACTGAGTGCAAATCTCATTTTATACTTGAATTAAGCTGTTGCACACCATCTTCTTTTTTTCTTCTTCTTCTTTTTTTTTTCTTCTTTTTTTTTCTTCTTCTTTTTTTTTTTTTTTTTCATTCAGAGGGCAGAATAATATAAATTATTTGGCAAATTGATGCACTGACATTTCTTAAACACTTCTACAAGAGTTCCTGGCAATGATGTCAGAAAGGTAACTTAAAACAATTTGCTACCAGATAAAAGTGGTTTCATTTTCTGCAACATCTTCCACAATTTTCAGCAACCTTTTTATAGCCTTATTTAAAATTATGGATTGTTTTGCCCAAAGAAAAATCCAGGATGGATTTGCATGTGACAGCTTTTGCCTCTCCTGAATGGCCTGATACATGATCATCTGAGACAATGTTTTTGGAGGAGCCTTCCTCAGAGGTCTCTCTCTGATAAATCAGTGCAATGCTCTTAGCCTCCAAATTGCAAATCATTGCAGCACAGACCTTCACCTGCTTAAAACCCACACAATCACATTTAGAGGAAGAACTGATAATTTTGTCTTTTGGTCCTGTCAAATCAGTCCTTGAGAACAACATTTCCTTTGGTTATAAACTAATAAAGGGGGAACTTCTATCTTCCTGCAGTCTATCCAGCACATACTATGTTTTGCAAACAGAGAATATATTGAACAATGACATTTCACAAAATAATCTTCTCAATTAGTCATGTATCCAGAGAAACAAAGATGCCTCCTGGGCTGGTGTTGTTATAAAATGCTAATGACATTTACTCTTAATATGAGTGAGAGTTCAGTGTCCATTAAAGAGTGCTAGGGGTCGGAAGGGACCTCAAAAGATCATCCAGTCCAAGTCCCATGTCAGAACAGGATCACCTAGGGAGGTCACACAGGAAAGCATCCAGGTGGGTTTTGAATGTCTGCAGAGAAGGAGACTCCACAACCTCTCTGGGCAGCCTGTTGCAGTGCTTTGTGAACCTTCACAAGTGAGAAAGTTTTACTTCATGTTCTCATGGAACCTCCTCTGCTCCAGCTTGCACCCATTGTTCCTTGCCCTGTCATTAGACATCACTGAGCAGAGCCTGGCTCTGTCCTCCTGACACTGCCCTTCACATCTTTAGAAACATGAATGTGGTCATGTCTCAGGCTCCTCTTCTCCAAGCTAAAAAGCCTCAGCTCCCTCAGCCTTTCCTCATAAGGAAGATGTTCCACTCCTTTAATCACCCTTGTGGCTCTGCACTGGACTCTTTCAAGCAGTTCCCTGAGGTACTTCTTGAACTGAGGGGCCCAGAATTGGGCCAAATGTGGCCTCACCAGGGCAGAGTAGGTATCCTCTGAACAGAAACAAGGCATTTCTTACCTGCTTGAGACTGATTGCCAGAGAAAACACAATATTCAATTCAACAAGTTTGCAATGATGCAATCTTTTCAGCAACACTTGACCAAATATCCATTCCTAAGCTTGCATCATTGTTTAAAAGTACAGAATCATAGAATCACAGAATGGTCTGGGTCTGAAGGGACCTCCAAAGGACATCTAGTCCAAGGCCCTCTGCAATCAGCACGGCCATCCTCAACTAGATCAGGTTGTCCAGAGCCCTGATGAGCTTCACTTTGAATATCTCCAGGGATGGAGCCTCAACTACCTCCCTGGGCAACCTGTTTCTGTGTTCCACTCCCCTCATACTTGTTCCTAAATATGACACTGGATCATTTTTTTCTTGGAAATTTGAGTTCACTATTTTTAATCAGCAGGACAGAATGCGAAAGACATTCAGGTTATCTCCTGCATTATGCATGCACACGTATCAGTCACTGGAGTAAGTGGCAGCAAACTGGAAATACACAGTCTGAGGGCTCCCATAACGTTTTAGGAGCAGGAGTGTTATCTCTCACCAACAATAAATATGGCAATAAATGATGACTCCAGCAGTGCACTTTGTATTTTTGTATGTACTTCTTAAGCAGCCTGAACCTGACAGATAAGGTCCTGCAGCTGGGTCAAGGCAATCCCAAGCACAAATCCAGGCTGGGCAGGGACTGGCTGGAAAGCAGCCCTGAGGAGAGGGACTTGGGGGTGCTGGTGGAGGAGAAGCTCAACAGGAGCCAGCAGTGAGCACTTGCAGCCCAGAAAGCCAACCAGAGCCTGGGCTGCAGCAAGAGAAGTGTGGCCAGCAGGGCAAGGGAGGGGATTCTCCCTCTCTACTCAGCTCTGCTGAGACCCCACCTGGAGTACTGCATCCAGTTCTGGATGGACATGCTGGAAGGTGTCCAGAGAAGGGCCACCAGGATGAGCAGAGGGCTGGAACATCTCTCCTATGAGGACAGATGAGACAGTTGGGGCTGTTCAGTCTGGAGAAGAGAAGGTTCTGAGGTGACTTTATTGTGGCTTTCCAGGATCTGAAGGGGGCTCCAAGAAAGCTGGGGAGGGACTTTTTAGGATGTCAGGTAGGGACAGGACTGGGGGGAATGGAACAAAGCTGGAAGTGGGGAGATTCAGGCTGGACATGAGGAAGAAGTTCTTCCCCATGAGAGTGGTGAGAGCCTGGAATGGGTTGTGCAGGGAGGTGGTTGAGGCCCCATCCCTGGAGGTGTTTGCAGCCAGGCTGGATGAGGCCGTGGCCAGCCTGATGTAGTGTGAGGTGTCCCTGCCCATGGCAGGGGGGTTGGAACTGGATGAGCCTTGTGACTGATTCTATGATTCTATGACAAATATTTATCAGTGATTTAAGGGACAGAAAAGACCACTGTGTTCTGTTAGTTTGACATCCTGTGCAGCAGAGGTCACACATCTCCACTCTGAGGAAAATATGTGTTAGAGATATGAGTACTGGAGAATATGGATTTATTGTGTTGTGAGAGAGAGGAGGCTTTGGAAGGACAGAAATGTCAAAGGATATTAAATTAGCATGTGATGTATAGCATGGACACCCAGATTTTTCACAGTTCTCAATGCTCAGTTGTGCTGCCCTGCTCATAGCTGGTGGTAATGAATGCAAATCTCCAGAAGAAGTCTTGGGATAGCTTTGTCCCTGGGGCAAAACAATTACTTGTCCCCACAAGCCTGGCCTATAGTGAAGGTAAAGGACATAAAGAGATAACTGTAACTTCAGGTCATGGGATGAATTGATGCCATTCCAAAACTGATGTGAAGAGAGGACGCAATGAGACAGGATGAGTAACTTGCATCTGCATTAAGGGACTGGAGCATATGCCCTAGGAGGAGAGGTTGAGAGCCCTGGGGCTGTTTAGTCTGGAGAAGAGAAGACTGAGAGGGGATCTGATCAATGTCTATCAATATCTGAGGGCTGGGGGTCAAGAGGGAGGGGAAAGGCTCTTCTCACTTGCACCCTGTGATACCACAAAGGGTAATGGATATAAACTACAGCACAGGAGGTTCCACCACAACTTGAGAAGGAACTTCTTCACTTGGAGGGTCACAAAGCACTGCAACAGGCTGCCCAGAGAGGTTGTGGAGTCTCCTTCTCTGGAGCCTTTGCAGACCCATCTGGATGCATTCCTGTGTGACCTGTGCTGGATTCTGTGGTCTTGCTCTGGCAGGGGGTTGGACTCAATGATCTTTGAAGGTCCCTTCTGACCCCTAACATCCTCTGATCCTATGATCTGTCCCAGTTTGGAGCCATGAGATGTGCAGGGCACAGAAAAGATCTTTTACCCTTTCCCAAGGAATGAAATGAAAATGCTCCACACTGGATTGGAAGTTTCAACGGAAATTCTATTTATAAATATATACCAAAAAAGTATTCAGGTGAAAGGAAGACATTCACAAATCAGGCTCAGTCCTTCACCTGGGCCTACCAGGAGAAAACCTTCCAGAGCCTTCCAGAAACCTCCACCCCCACTCTGCCTCAGCAGGACCAAGAGCAGTCAAACTGCTCCCCTGCTCTAGACCCAGGTCTACCACAGGCTTCAACAGCCCCTGTGGTGCAGCTGGAGATTCACTGCCAGCCAAGGCCAGGAGAAAGCCTCTCCCCCACAAACCATAAACATAGCAACACACAGCCTGAGATGGAGAGAAGAGAGGGAGAGCTTTGGCTGTACACTCCCTTAAATAGAGAGACACAGGAAAACAGAATGGAATAGCAGATTACAATATCCTGGGACAAACTGCCTGTCCCCCTTGGACTCTCTAGCCTCTGGAGAACTTTTCTTTATGGTTATAATAATGAACGCTCCAATTTCCCTTAACCTACAAGAAGATCTGATTGTGGTGATGGAATAAATCATACCTACTTTGTCCTATCAAGCTTTATGAGACAGGAGCCTGCAGGAGTGGAACTGTAATATAGTTCCTAAACCTGCTGGGCTTAACCACAGTGAGTTACAAATGGATTAAGGACCAAACCAGTGGTCTGAAGGGAAATGAACATAATGTCTCACTTGAAGAAAGATTACCAGCAGCTTGACATTCAGTTCTGAGGAAGCCTGACTGATCAGTGGTATCATTATTCTGGTAGCTATGTGGCATTGTGTAAAGCAACAAACCAGCACTGGATAATGAGAAAACTGTTGGAAGGTTATTTGGCTACCAAAAAAAAAACCCTGAAACAAAGCAAAGCACGTTTCCCACAATGTATTTCCATCCAAGTGTGTTTCCATGAAATCACAGCAATTAGGGTCAGCTATTTCTCTACAAAAATTGAAACTAGACCTCCTTTATGTCTTTTGCAAAGTCAGGTTCTGGGTATTTGCTCTCACCAAGTGCCAGGCAGAACAACTGGATTCTGAGAAGTGAGACAAACAAAACTCAGAGTTCTCTAAACACAGAGAATCATAGAATCAGTCAGGGTTGGAAGGGACCACAAGGATCATCTAGTTCCAGCCCCTTGCCATGGGCAGGGACACCTCACACTACATCAGGCTGGCCACAGGGTTTGCTGCCTAAGTGAACTGCAACATTCATATGTCATTATTTTTATTATTATTATTATCATTATTTATTATTATAATTTATTATTATTATTATTATTATTATTATTATTATTATTATTATTATTATTATTATTATTATTATTAATTTACCTTCTTCCCTCTCCCTGTCCCCAGCACTGTTTTGAGTGAGGCAAGCAAACGAAGGATCCTTGCGGGAGTACTGAGTTCATGACTGTCACAATCCACTGGAAGTCAGCATGATAATGAGCCAATTTGTGTGGAAATGAACTCGTTAATGCTAATGTTTTGCTGACTCCCAACTGATTCAGGAACTCCTTAACAAAATTCAAAACAGAAGAAGGAGGGGAAGTTCATGAATTTTGTAAGGACTAAGGGAAAATAAAACAAACAACTGTCTCTCTCTTACTCACATTCGAACTTCAGCCATCTACCCTGTGCTCTGATCACCCAGTCCCAGAAAATACTCTGGGGAATATTAGTTTGTACAGAAGATCTCATAGCTAAATTGGAGAGATTCCCATGGGGTAGAAAAGAAAATATTGATTGATTCTGATGTTTTAATTCTTTCCTAACAAAATACTTCTTTACTTTGAGGGTGGTTGAGCACTGGAACAGGTTGTCCAGGTCAGTGGTTGAGGTCCCATCTCTGGTGATATTCAAGGTGAAGCCTGATGGCAACCTGATCTAGTTGAGGATGTCCCTGCTGACTGCAGAGAGGTTTAGACTAGATGACTTTTGAAGGCCCCTTCCAACCTAAACCATTCTATGATTCTATCGTTCTATGATTCTGTGATCCTCTGCTTCTGCCCTGCAAACTGCTGTGAGGTTTAGATTGGATGTTAGGAACAAGTTCTGCACCATGAGGGTAGTGCAACACTGGAACAGGTTGTCCAAGGAGGTGGCTGGGGCCCCATCCTTGGAGATATTCAAGGTGAAGCTTGACAGGGCTCTTTGTGACCCGATCTAGTTGAGGATATGCCTGCTCACTGGATGACCTCTGGAGGTCTCTTCCAACCTGGGTGATTCTATGATTCATATAAACAGGCTTTCTATCCTGAAGAAAATCAGACTTCTTATGTAAGAAGATCACAGGATGTTAAGGGTTGGAAGGGACCTCTGGAGACCTTTGGGTCCAACCCCCCTGCCAGAGCAGGACCATAGAATCCAGCACAGGTCACACAGGAATGCATCCAGATGGGGCTTGAAAGTCTCCAGAGGAGGATTACACAAAATATTGAGTCTCAAATGATATTTCATATGTATGTGTGAATCCGTTCCTCATGCAAATAATATTTTTACTCAGAATAATTCCTGCTAGTGTTTTGCATTACCACAAGTCATTTCTACATCCAACTCATATATTGCAAACTCACCAAACATCTTTTTTTCCCTACAAATAAACCCACCAAGAAAAAAGAAAAAAAGGATCAGCTGAGGTCTGCCACAAAGGTAATACAAAAAGTTTTGTTATCTCAGAGAAGCATTGAGAGCTTTATCACTTTTGAGCTGCAAAAAAGTTTAGAAGACTTCTGCTGCAAAGGGTATTGGAGGAGCAGGAATTCACTGGGTATGTGCAGTTCAGACGAACATCTCAACTCTTGACTCAGAAATATTGGGCTAGAAATCTTGCTCTTGCATGCAGGAGGGCATCACATGAAGTTACAGGAAGTGCAGAAGGGCATCACACGAAGTCACAGCTATTTTCTGAGGATTAGAATAATTTATTTTCCAAAGAATTACCAGAGAAATTTTCATGGAGTCACTTTAAAATACTGCTGTTTGTTAGGTTAGGTTAAGATGATGCAAGGCCCAGCTAGCACTTAATAGTTTAGAATTATTTTATCTACTTTAATTCATGCATTAAAGCCCTAATTACCTTCATTAAAATTTTAGGACATTGGTCTCCTTGATGATACAAATTGCTTCAGTCAAAATTGCATTAATTGCTCTACTACCAGGGTCAATACCACTCGTGTTTCCTTGCTACCTAGCTACATGTCTAAAGAGAATTCATTCATTGAATGGTTCAGGTTGGAAGGGACCTTAAAGATCATCCAGATCCTGCCATGGGCAGAGACACCTTCCTCTAGATCAAGTTGATTAAGGCCTTGAACACCTTCAGGGAGGAGGCATCCCCAACCCCCCTGGGCAACCTATTCTAGTGTCTCACCACACTCACTGTAAAGAATTTCTTCTTAATATCCACTCTAAATCTGCCCTCCTCAACCTTCAATCCATCCCCTCCTGTCACTACAAGTCCCTTCCCAGATTTTTTGTAGATCTTCTTCAGGTATTGGAAGGCTTGTCTAAGGTGTCCCCTGAGCCTTCTCTTCTCCAGGCTGAACATCCCCAACTCTCACAACTTGTCCCCACAGGAGAGGTTCTCCAGCCCTCTGATCATCTCTGTGGCCCTCCTCTGGCCCTCTTCAGCAGTTCAATGTCCCCCTTATCCTGGGGGCACCAGAACTGGATGCAGTAACCTGGGTGGGGTCTCAAGAGAACAGAGGAGAGGGGAAGAATTTCTTCCTTTCTCCCTCTGGTTCCACTGATACAGCCCAGGACACAGAGTTTTTATTTCCTAAGCAATAACCAAGATTTACAATAATAATTTTCTCAGTGTGACAAGTGGGACTACACTTACACAATCTACTTAATAATATTTCTGTTTGCTTTTTTTTTGGGGGGGGCGAGGTTTTTTTGTTTTGGTTTTGTGGGAGGTTT
>NW_026539436.1:0-5000 GCF_027791375.1 Indicator indicator | reverse complement strand
ATGGGCACTTGGCATTGCTTGTGGTTGTACGTTGGCTCATGCCGCACGCGGGGGTGAGGCTTCCTGCTGGGTGTCGTTGTTGGGTTGGGGCAGGTGCCTTCGGTTCTTTTTTGGGTGGATTTTTTTGTATCTGCTGTCTGACTTATTTCTTCATGAAGTGTGTTATGGTAGTGTCGGGGGAGTGCCGGCCATGGTGGACCGAGCAGAGAGGTATGCGCAGATTGTTTGCAGCGTCTGCGTTTTTCCTTTTTTTTTGTTGTTTGTCTTCTCTTTGCATTTTGTCTTGGGTTATCTTTTTGAGAAACACGGGGGGGGGGGGGGGGGGGGCGGTGCGAGTGGGCGCGAGCACTTCCGATGCGCAGGGGTGCGGCAGATAGGGGTGGGGTGTTCTTTATTTTATTTTTTAGTGGTCACGGTCTGCATGGCGGCGCCTGCATGGTCAGGCGGATATCCGTTTAAGCAGGCGCGGTTGTGGAGCGCAGGTGTGAGTTTTATGTTGGGGATGTTCAGGCCGTTCAGTCGTGGTTAGGTGGAGGGGGTGGGGGCCGACTTGCACGTGAATGGAGTTACCTTACTGGGTTTTTTTTGTGTGTTTTTTTGTTTTTTTGTTTTTTTTTTGTTTTATGGTATCTCAAACGGGCGGTGATCCGCGGGCACTGAACAGGCCGCAGTCGCCAGAGCTTAGGGGTAGTTGTTACGTGTTTTTTTGCTATTTCGTCCATTTATTGAGTGTCTCTTTTGGGCTCTTCTTCTAATTTTGCCTCTTTCGGTTGCAGGCGGCGGCTCGCCCAGACCAGCGTAGGCGTCGAGCGGCGTAGGTACCGGGGGCGCGTCTGGGCGGTCAGAGGAGCATGGTAACGGGCTGGGTTTTTTCTTTCAGTTTGGCGCAGGGGCTCGGGAGTGGAGCACCCGGGTTGCGGAGAGTGCAGATTATGGTTACGAACAGTTTTGTTTGGAGTAGGACGGCTGGGTTCGTTGTTTTTTGGTTTCTTTTCTTTTTTTTTTTTTGTCTGTTTGCCCTTGAGGCTCGGTATGGTTCGCGACGTTCTTCGTAGGTCGGGGCAGTGTGGGCTGCTTTTCTTGTTGGCTGGCAACTGCGCGCAGGCGAGGATCGGTGAGCTGGGCCAGCAGGTAGGGGGTAGGGTGGGGGGTTATTACCTGGGATGGTTTTGATATTTGTTTCGGATGTGTTTGTTGTGTTGTTGTTTGTTATGAGTGTGTCTGTGTTTTTCCTTTTCTTAGGTCGGCGAGTTAGCTCTGGCGGGTTAAGGCAAATGCTGTGTACTCTTCCCTTCCTCTTATATTTGTTTTTTTTGGGTTTTTGGTTTTTGTTTTTTTTTAGGTTTCGGTGGGGTGAGCCGGACTTGCGGCTTAGGGTTGGTTGGGCCGCGCGAATCCAGGCGATGATGCGTCCTCAGCTGTGTCTGAGTGGATCTGGGGGCGTTTGGGGCGTGGCGTGCCTGGGGGTAGCGGTGCCCTTGGTAGCTTTCACTTTGTGTGGCTGTTTTCTTTTTGTGGTGTGGCCTGGCGCGGGGCCGGAGGGGAAGGAGGAAGCGAGCGTATGGGGGGGGGGGGGTGTGTGGCGGAGGGAGATGGATTTTTGTAGTTCGCGGTGTCGGCTCCCCGTTATTAGCAGAAGGTGGGTATGGGTGGAAAAGCTTAGGACGCGGTGTTTTGCATGACGTGTTGTTTTCGTTTTTTTTAGTTAGGAGTAGTGAGTGAGGCTGTTTTTTGAGCTTTGTGTGTTTTTTTGTGATTGGTAGTCTTTTGCGGATTGCCGCGGATCAGGGCGGGCGCTAGCAATGCGAGCTCTTGAGGCAGTGGTTAGTTTGACTGGCTTTTGTTATTGTTCGCATCTGTGGGGGCGGCAGTCGCCTTCATGGGCCCGGGTGGGGGGCGGGCTGCCGACGCGGCGCCCTCGCGGCCGGGGGCTTCCGTGGAGGGGGGTTCGGGCGTGCGGGGTTCCTCTGTTAACGTGTGGCCTTGCAATGGGGCGGAGGAAAGTCGTGCTCCACCGCGCGGCTCGTTCGGGCGGAGGGCCGCGGGCGCCGAAGGTAGGCCTGGTGTTTTTCGCCGTGTCCGCGCCTCAACCGCACCGGTATTGGGTTAGCGGATCTTCTTTTTCGTTTTTCTCTGTTTTTTTTTTTCTCCTTAACGCTTGCGGCGTACACGCTCTGCCACCCGGGAGCAAGAACAGGGGCCGATGTGCCTGGGGGGGTTGAGGCGGGGGACGCTCAGGAGAGCTGCGGGAACGGCAGGGGGTGTTGGGAGGGAGCGGGGTGGAACGGCGGCGCTGCGTTGCGTAGGCGTTTTCTGTTTTATGGGGATTTGCGAGGCTGATACACGGCTTGACGCTTTTAGGGTGGGAGGAACGGGAGGCGGGATAGGGCCCACTGGCAGTCAGGGAGGGTCAGGAGGAGGGGGTGACATGCCAGATGGGGGGGGGGGGGGGGTTTTCTTACCAAGGTCGGGGCAGTAAGTGAGGGCGGTGTGCGATGTTGGCACAAGGATGGGTAGGTGGCCAGAGGTTGCGGGTAACGAAATTCCACCACAGGGGGAGTCAGGCGGGGAGGGGAGGGGCGCGGGAGGGGAGGTGGGGGGTGGGGGGGGGGGGGGGTAGGGTTATGTGGGGGATGCGGGGTGGGGGGGGTGGGGCGGGCGCGGGGGGGGGTCCGCGTGGCGGTGAGGGGCGTGTGGGTTTGTCGGGGTTTTTTTTTTTTTTTGTGCGCTTTTTTTTTTTGCTTTCGTTTTTTTTTATTGGTCTGTTTGGGTAGCTTGGAGTGCACCTGCGGCAGGACACGGTCGGGTTCTGGGGCAGGGCCCTGGCGCGGGCGGAGGCTTGCGGCATTTGCAATTACGGCGCCTCTGAGGCGCCGAAGAGCGGTATGGCTGGGGCGGAGGGCCGGCAGATTGGGGAGTACCGCGCGGGCGTCTGTTTGTGTATTTTCTTGTTGTTGTCGCGCGATCTGACAACGGGCATTGACATGGGCAGGGGTCCGCCAGCCTCCCCAGGATGGAGCCGAGGCGTCCGGGGCGGGGCGGGGGGGGACGCGGCGAGTAGGCGCTTTGGCGGGGTCGAGGTGGCGGGGCTGCGCGGTCTCCGGGCAGGTCGCGGTTCCATGCCGAGCAGCCCTGCCTATCTACTAGGCACGTAGCCGCAGCAGGCAGCCGATGCGCCTCGTGCGGGCGGCGCTCGAGGCATGTTGGGGGTGTGTTGGGGGGGGGGCCGCGGAAAGCCCCCCCTACAAGGCCGAGGGTGGATGGGTCGGGGGGGGGGGGGGGGGGGCGGAGGGGGGGGTCGGGCCCGGCAGGGTTTGGCTGGCGGCCCGGGGGCCTCCCGGTGGGCACGGGTAGGGGGGGGCGCCGGATGGGGGGGGTTGGAAGGGGGGGGGGGGCGCGATCCGGAGAGGCGGCGAGGGGGGGGAGCCGGGGGCGATGTGGGAGGGGTTGGGCGGAGAGGCGTGGGGTGGGGGGGGGGGCGTGTGGTGTGGTTGTTTTTTGGGGGGTGGTTGGTTTGGTGCTTTGGCCTGTGGGTCTTTTTGGTGTTGCTTTTCTTCTGGCCGGTGGCGGCCGGGCGGGGGGGGCGCGCCGGCGGGGTTATGGGGGTTGGGTGGTGGTTACGACGGGCCGGTGTGGGGAGGGGTTGTGGTATTGCACACTGTGGGCGTTGGGGCAGCCGGAGGCCTGGGTGGGGGAGTTGGGAGGGGGGGCGGGGGGCGGCAGGAGGGAGGGCTGGGGAGAAGGGGGGGGGGGAAGGCTGGATAGCGAGGTTCGGGGCGCGGCTGTGGTTTTCGTGCGTGGCTACCAGGACATGGCGGACTGAGGCGTCTAGCGGGGTATCATTGCCGGCTGGCGGCGGGGCTGCTGTTTATTTTGTGCTTGTTGGGCGTCGGGTTGCGGTCTGCACTTTTCCTAGTGGTGGCTGTCTGGTAGGCGTGGGGCTGGCTGCAGATTCCTATGTTTGTTTGGGGAGACAACAACCATCTCGGTTTTGTTGTCCTTGTTGTGCTTGGGTTGATGTTTGGGTAGGGCGGGGCTCGTGGTTGGTCCAAAATTGGCGTGGGGTGCGCGACGGCGCCCGAGGCAGAGCTCGGCGGTGCGGGGGGGGCAGTGGTGGTGGGAGCCGAGTGAGTCTGGGCTGGCGGGAGCGCACCGGGGGGCGAGCTTACGTGGCTGGCAAGCGAAGGGGCCTGTCCCCGGTTGTTCCCGATGGCGGGCGCGGTGGGTTGGCCCGGCGGGGA
The DNA here is from genome assembly GCF_027791375.1 of Indicator indicator. Classification (NCBI taxonomy): domain Eukaryota; kingdom Metazoa; phylum Chordata; class Aves; order Piciformes; family Indicatoridae; genus Indicator; species Indicator indicator. The sequence continues at coordinate 759 of NW_026539436.1, read as the reverse complement.
CAGGCCGGGGGGACGGCGTGCGGCGGGGACGATTCGGGGTGACGACGGGGGTTCCGGTGGGGGGACGGCTTGGCGATGCTGGGGGGGGTCATGCGGGGGCTTGTTGTTGAGGAGTGGCTCGGCTTTTTTTTGGGCGTCCTTTTGTGCCTTGTGCCTTTTTTGGCCCGGCGTGGTGCGCGCCGGGTGGCCGGGCGCTGGGTGTTTTTTTTGTTCGCGGCGCATGGTGCGTTTGGCCGCGTGCCGCGGGACCCGGGAGCTTTGGCGGCGGACGTCGGCCATGATTCGTCCTATTTATGTCTCGGTTGGCTTGCCTGTTTTCCTCTGCTGAGTGGGACCTGCAGAGTGTCTTGGCGCAGCGGTGCTGAGTGCGGGCTCATGCGAGGCGTTGGTAGCGACGCGCGGAACGCGCCCGTGTGTTTGTTGTGGTGGGTGTGGCTGGGGATTTGGGGGGCGGGGGGCAACTGGGGTAGGGCCAGTGAGATCACGGGGGCGACGTGGGGGGGCGGGAGACGCGTCCGTTCGGTTTTCCGTTGGCTTTTTCGCTGCGGGCGAGGGTGGCGGGACGGGGGGCAGAGATGCTCCTTTGCCCGGGCTGTAGAAGTCGCGGACGGTGGGTTGCAAGACGGCCTTTTTTGTTTTTTTTGTTTTTTTTTTTGTTTTTTTTGCTTTTTTTGCTTTTCTGTTTTTTTAGGGGCGCTCTTAAATTCAGGAGCTGGGCATGGTCCGCTTTCTCTGGGAGATGTCCCTGCTGAGTGCAGG
>NW_026539435.1:0-10910 GCF_027791375.1 Indicator indicator | reverse complement strand
GGGGATGGGGATGTTATAGGAGGGGGATGGGGATGTATATAGAACTAGCGTGGGTGCATGGGCTGTTAACAGCGGGGGATGGGGATTGGCTTAACAGAGGGGGGAGTGGGGAGATGTAACGCGTGGGCATGGGGATGTTACTAGAGTGTTCAGGTGTGATAACTTATAGCGGGGGCTGGTGGAAGTAACTCACGCGGGGTGTGGCAGTGAAACCCGTTGTAGACTGGGGGACTGGGATTTACTAGAGGGTGTGCAGTGGCATAACACTCTGTTTTCTTTGGCAAGATAACTCTCTGCAGTGGTCTTTAATATGCATAGGCAGGGTGCAGTAATCATCTTGGTGGCCTGGGTCAGATCACGTTGTCAGGTGCATAACACGTCTCTGGGTTTTCAGGGTCTAGAACACTCGTGTGTCATCTGCAGAAAAACTCTCTTTTTCATTTTCATAACACTCTTTTTCAGTGGTGCATAACCCTCTCTTGCATTGGCATAAGAACCACGCTGTTTGACATTGTCCAGATAACATTCGCGCTTTTCATTGGTCATAACACTCTTTTTCATTTTCATAACACTCTTTTTCATTTTCATAACACTCTCTTTCATTTTCATAACACTCTTTTTCATTTTCATAACACTCTTTTTCATTTTCATAACACTCTTTTTCATTTTCATAACACTCTTTTCATTTTCATAACACTCTTTTCATTTTCATAACACTCTCTTTCATTTTCATAACACTCTTTTCATTTTCATAACACTCTTTTCATTTTCATAACACTCTTTTTCATTTTCATAACACTCTTTTCATTTTCATAACACTCTTTTCATTTTCATAACACTCTTTTTCATTTTCATAACACTCTTTTTCATTTTCATAACACTCTTTTCATTTCATAACACTCTTTTCATTTTCATAACACTCTTTTCATTTTCATAACACTCTTTTCATTTTCATAACACTCTTTTCATTTTCATAACACTCTTTTTCATTTTCATAACACTCTCTTTCATTTTCATAACACTCTTTTTCATTTTCATAACACTCTTTTTCATTTTCATAACACTCTTTTTCATTTTCATAACACTCTTTTCATTTTCATAACACTCTTTTCATTTTCATAACACTCTTTTTCATTTTCATAACACTCTTTTCATTTTCATAACACTCTTTTCATTTTCATAACACTCTTTTTCATTTTCATAACACTCTTTTCATTTTCATAACACTCTTTTCATTTTCATAACACTCTTTTCATTTTCATAACACTCTTTTCATTTTCATAACACTCTTTTCATTTTCATAACACTCTTTTTCATTTTCATAACACTCTTTTCATTTTCATAACACTCTTTTTCATTTTCATAACACTCTTTTCATTTTCATAACACTCTTTTCATTTTCATAACACTCTTTTCATTTTCATAACACTCTTTTTCATTTTCATAACACTCTTTTCATTTTCATAACACTCTCTTTCATTTTCATAACACTCTTTTCATTTTCATAACACTCTTTTTCATTTTCATAACACTCTTTTCATTTTCATAACACTCTTTTTCATTTTCATAACACTCTTTTCATTTTCATAACACTCTTTTCATTTTCATAACACTCTTTTCATTTTCATAACACTCTTTTCATTTTCATAACACTCTCTTTCATTTTCATAACACTCTTTTCATTTTCATAACACTCTTTTCATTTTCATAACACTCTTTTCATTTCATAACACTCTTTTCATTTTCATAACACTCTTTTCATTTTCATAACACTCTTTTCATTTTCATAACACTCTTTTCATTTCATAACACTCTTTTCATTTTCATAACACTCTTTTCATTTTCATAACACTCTTTTTCATTTTCATAACACTCTTTTCATTTTCATAACACTCTTTTTCATTTTCATAACACTCTTTTTCATTTTCATAACACTCTTTTCATTTTCATAACACTCTTTTTCATTTTCATAACACTCTCTTTCATTTTCATAACACTCTTTTTCATTTTCATAACACTCTTTTTCATTTTCATAACACTCTCTTTCATTTTCATAACACTCTTTTTCATTTTCATAACACTCTTTTCATTTTCATAACACTCTCTTTCATTTTCATAACACTCTTTTCATTTTCATAACACTCTTTTTCATTTTCATAACACTCTTTTCATTTTCATAACACTCTCTTTCATTTTCATAACACTCTTTTCATTTTCATAACACTCTTTTCATTTTCATAACACTCTTTTCATTTTCATAACACTCTTTTCATTTTCATAACACTCTTTTCATTTTCATAACACTCTTTTCATTTTCATAACACTCTTTTTCATTTTCATAACACTCTTTTTCATTTTCATAACACTCTTTTCATTTTCATAACACTCTTTTCATTTTCATAACACTCTTTTTCATTTTCATAACACTCTTTTTCATTTTCATAACACTCTCTTTCATTTTCATAACACTCTTTTTCATTTTCATAACACTCTCTTTCATTTTCATAACACTCTTTTCATTTTCATAACACTCTTTTCATTTTCATAACACTCTTTTCATTTTCATAACACTCTTTTTCATTTTCATAACACTCTTTTCATTTTCATAACACTCTTTTCATTTTCATAACACTCTCTTTCATTTTCATAACACTCTTTTCATTTTCATAACACTCTTTTCATTTTCATAACACTCTTTTCATTTTCATAACACTCTTTTCATTTTCATAACACTCTTTTTCATTTTCATAACACTCTTTTTCATTTTCATAACACTCTTTTTCATTTTCATAACACTCTTTTCATTTTCATAACACTCTTTTTCATTTTCATAACACTCTTTTCATTTTCATAACACTCTTTTTCATTTTCATAACACTCTTTTTCATTTTCATAACACTCTTTTTCATTTTCATAACACTCTTTTTCATTTTCATAACACTCTTTTTCATTTTCATAACACTCTTTTCATTTTCATAACACTCTTTTTCATTTTCATAACACTCTCTTTCATTTTCATAACACTCTTTTCATTTTCATAACACTCTTTTCATTTTCATAACACTCTTTTTCATTTTCATAACACTCTTTTCATTTTCATAACACTCTTTTCATTTTCATAACACTCTTTTTCATTTTCATAACACTCTTTTCATTTCATAACACTCTTTTCATTTTCATAACACTCTTTTTCATTTTCATAACACTCTTTTCATTTTCATAACACTCTCTTTCATTTTCATAACACTCTTTTCATTTTCATAACACTCTTTTCATTTTCATAACACTCTTTTCATTTTCATAACACTCTTTTCATTTTCATAACACTCTTTTCATTTCATAACACTCTTTTTCATTTTCATAACACTCTTTTCATTTTCATAACACTCTTTTCATTTTCATAACACTCTTTTTCATTTTCATAACACTCTTTTCATTTTCATAACACTCTTTTCATTTTCATAACACTCTTTTTCATTTTCATAACACTCTTTTCATTTCATAACACTCTTTTTCATTTTCATAACACTCTTTTCATTTTCATAACACTCTTTTCATTTTCATAACACTCTTTTTCATTTTCATAACACTCTCTTTCATTTTCATAACACTCTTTTTCATTTTCATAACACTCTTTTCATTTTCATAACACTCTTTTCATTTTCATAACACTCTCTTTCATTTTCATAACACTCTTTTCATTTTCATAACACTCTTTTCATTTTCATAACACTCTTTTTCATTTTCATAACACTCTTTTCATTTTCATAACACTCTTTTTCATTTTCATAACACTCTTTTCATTTTCATAACACTCTCTTTCATTTTCATAACACTCTTTTTCATTTTCATAACACTCTTTTTCATTTTCATAACACTCTCTTTCATTTTCATAACACTCTTTTCATTTTCATAACACTCTTTTTCATTTTCATAACACTCTTTTCATTTTCATAACACTCTTTTCATTTTCATAACACTCTTTTTCATTTTCATAACACTCTCTTTCATTTTCATAACACTCTTTTCATTTTCATAACACTCTTTTTCATTTTCATAACACTCTTTTCATTTTCATAACACTCTTTTCATTTTCATAACACTCTTTTTCATTTTCATAACACTCTTTTCATTTTCATAACACTCTTTTTCATTTTCATAACACTCTTTTCATTTTCATAACACTCTTTTCATTTTCATAACACTCTTTTCATTTTCATAACACTCTTTTCATTTTCATAACACTCTTTTTCATTTTCATAACACTCTTTTCATTTTCATAACACTCTTTTCATTTTCATAACACTCTTTTCATTTTCATAACACTCTCTTTCATTTTCATAACACTCTTTTTCATTTTCATAACACTCTTTTTCATTTTCATAACACTCTTTTCATTTTCATAACACTCTTTTCATTTTCATAACACTCTTTTCATTTTCATAACACTCTTTTTCATTTTCATAACACTCTTTTCATTTTCATAACACTCTTTTCATTTTCATAACACTCTTTTTCATTTTCATAACACTCTTTTCATTTTCATAACACTCTTTTCATTTTCATAACACTCTTTTCATTTTCATAACACTCTTTTCATTTTCATAACACTCTTTTTCATTTTCATAACACTCTTTTCATTTTCATAACACTCTTTTCATTTTCATAACACTCTTTTTCATTTTCATAACACTCTTTTCATTTTCATAACACTCTTTTCATTTTCATAACACTCTTTTTCATTTTCATAACACTCTTTTTCATTTTCATAACACTCTTTTCATTTTCATAACACTCTTTTCATTTTCATAACACTCTTTTCATTTTCATAACACTCTTTTCATTTTCATAACACTCTTTTTCATTTTCATAACACTCTCTTTCATTTTCATAACACTCTTTTTCATTTTCATAACACTCTTTTTCATTTTCATAACACTCTTTTTCATTTTCATAACACTCTTTTTCATTTTCATAACACTCTTTTTCATTTTCATAACACTCTTTTTCATTTTCATAACACTCTTTTCATTTTCATAACACTCTTTTTCATTTTCATAACACTCTTTTTCATTTTCATAACACTCTTTTTCATTTTCATAACACTCTTTTCATTTTCATAACACTCTTTTTCATTTTCATAACACTCTTTTCATTTTCATAACACTCTCTTTCATTTTCATAACACTCTTTTTCATTTTCATAACACTCTTTTCATTTTCATAACACTCTCTTTCATTTTCATAACACTCTTTTCATTTTCATAACACTCTTTTCATTTTCATAACACTCTTTTCATTTTCATAACACTCTTTTCATTTCATAACACTCTTTCATTTCATAACACTCTTTTCATTTCATAACACTCTTTTTCATTTTCATAACACTCTCTTTCATTTTCATAACACTCTTTTCATTTTCATAACACTCTCTTTCATTTTCATAACACTCTTTTTCATTTTCATAACACTCTTTTCATTTTCATAACACTCTTTTTCATTTTCATAACACTCTTTTTCATTTTCATAACACTCTTTTCATTTTCATAACACTCTCTTTCATTTTCATAACACTCTTTTCATTTTCATAACACTCTTTTTCATTTTCATAACACTCTTTTCATTTTCATAACACTCTTTTCATTTTCATAACACTCTTTTCATTTTCATAACACTCTTTTCATTTCATAACACTCTTTTCATTTCATAACACTCTTTTCATTTCATAACACTCTTTTTCATTTTCATAACACTCTTTTTCATTTTCATAACACTCTTTTCATTTTCATAACACTCTTTTTCATTTTCATAACACTCTTTTCATTTTCATAACACTCTTTTCATTTTCATAACACTCTTTTTCATTTTCATAACACTCTTTTTCATTTTCATAACACTCTTTTTCATTTTCATAACACTCTCTTTCATTTTCATAACACTCTTTTTCATTTTCATAACACTCTTTTCATTTTCATAACACTCTTTTCATTTTCATAACACTCTTTTTCATTTTCATAACACTCTTTTCATTTTCATAACACTCTTTTCATTTTCATAACACTCTTTTCATTTTCATAACACTCTTTTTCATTTTCATAACACTCTTTTCATTTTCATAACACTCTTTTCATTTTCATAACACTCTTTTCATTTCATAACACTCTTTTCATTTTCATAACACTCTTTTTCATTTTCATAACACTCTTTTCATTTTCATAACACTCTTTTTCATTTTCATAACACTCTTTTTCATTTTCATAACACTCTTTTCATTTTCATAACACTCTTTTCATTTTCATAACACTCTTTTTCATTTTCATAACACTCTTTTTCATTTTCATAACACTCTTTTCATTTTCATAACACTCTTTTTCATTTTCATAACACTCTTTTCATTTTCATAACACTCTTTTTCATTTTCATAACACTCTTTTTCATTTTCATAACACTCTTTTTCATTTTCATAACACTCTTTTTCATTTTCATAACACTCTTTTCATTTTCATAACACTCTTTTTCATTTTCATAACACTCTCTTTCATTTTCATAACACTCTTTTCATTTCATAACACTCTTTTCATTTTCATAACACTCTCTTTCATTTTCATAACACTCTTTTTCATTTTCATAACACTCTTTTTCATTTTCATAACACTCTCTTTCATTTTCATAACACTCTTTTCATTTTCATAACACTCTTTTTCATTTTCATAACACTCTTTTCATTTTCATAACACTCTCTTTCATTTTCATAACACTCTTTTTCATTTTCATAACACTCTTTTCATTTTCATAACACTCTTTTTCATTTTCATAACACTCTTTTCATTTTCATAACACTCTTTTCATTTTCATAACACTCTTTTCATTTCATAACACTCTTTTTCATTTTCATAACACTCTTTTCATTTTCATAACACTCTTTTCATTTTCATAACACTCTTTTTCATTTTCATAACACTCTCTTTCATTTTCATAACACTCTTTTCATTTCATAACACTCTTTTTCATTTTCATAACACTCTTTTCATTTTCATAACACTCTTTTTCATTTTCATAACACTCTTTTCATTTTCATAACACTCTTTTCATTTTCATAACACTCTTTTTCATTTTCATAACACTCTTTTCATTTTCATAACACTCTTTTCATTTTCATAACACTCTTTTTCATTTTCATAACACTCTCTTTCATTTTCATAACACTCTTTTCATTTTCATAACACTCTTTTTCATTTTCATAACACTCTTTTCATTTTCATAACACTCTTTTTCATTTTCATAACACTCTTTTCATTTTCATAACACTCTTTTCATTTTCATAACACTCTTTTCATTTTCATAACACTCTTTTTCATTTTCATAACACTCTTTTTCATTTTCATAACACTCTCTTTCATTTTCATAACACTCTTTTCATTTTCATAACACTCTTTTTCATTTTCATAACACTCTTTTCATTTTCATAACACTCTTTTCATTTTCATAACACTCTTTTTCATTTTCATAACACTCTTTTCATTTTCATAACACTCTTTTTCATTTTCATAACACTCTTTCATTCATACACTCTTTCATTTCATAACACTCTTTTCATTTTCATAACACTCTTTTCATTTTCATAACACTCTTTTTCATTTTCATAACACTCTTTTCATTTTCATAACACTCTTTTTCATTTTCATAACACTCTTTTTCATTTTCATAACACTCTTTTCATTTTCATAACACTCTTTTCATTTTCATAACACTCTTTTCATTTTCATAACACTCTTTTCATTTTCATAACACTCTTTTTCATTTTCATAACACTCTTTTTCATTTTCATAACACTCTTTTCATTTTCATAACACTCTTTTCATTTTCATAACACTCTTTTTCATTTTCATAACACTCTTTTCATTTTCATAACACTCTTTTTCATTTTCATAACACTCTCTTTCATTTTCATAACACTCTTTTCATTTCATAACACTCTTTTCATTTTCATAACACTCTTTTCATTTTCATAACACTCTTTTCATTTTCATAACACTCTTTTCATTTTCATAACACTCTTTTCATTTTCATAACACTCTTTTCATTTTCATAACACTCTTTTCATTTTCATAACACTCTTTTCATTTTCATAACACTCTTTTCATTTCATAACACTCTTTTTCATTTTCATAACACTCTTTTCATTTTCATAACACTCTTTTCATTAAACACTCTTTTCATAACACTCTTTTCATTTTCATAACACTCTTTTCATTTTCATAACACTCTTTTTCATTTTCATAACACTCTTTTCATTTTCATAACACTCTTTTCATTTTCATAACACTCTTTTCATTTTCATAACACTCTTTTTCATTTTCATAACACTCTCTTTCATTTCATAACACTCTTTTCATTTTCATAACACTCTTTTCATTTCATAACACTCTTTTTCATTTTCATAACACTCTTTTTCATTTTCATAACACTCTTTTCATTTTCATAACACTCTTTTCATTTTCATAACACTCTTTTCATTTTCATAACACTCTCTTTCATTTTCATAACACTCTTTTTCATTTTCATAACACTCTTTTCATTTTCATAACACTCTTTTCATTTTCATAACACTCTTTTCATTTTCATAACACTCTTTTCATTTTCATAACACTCTTTTTCATTTCATAACACTCTCTTTCATTTTCATAACACTCTTTTTCATTTTCATAACACTCTTTTCATTTCATAACACTCTTTTCATTTTCATAACACTCTTTTTCATTTTCATAACACTCTTTTCATTTTCATAACACTCTTTTCATTTTCATAACACTCTTTTTCATTTTCATAACACTCTTTTCATTTTCATAACACTCTTTTCATTTTCATAACACTCTTTTCATTTTCATAACACTCTTTTCATTTTCATAACACTCTTTTCATTTTCATAACACTCTCTTTCATTTTCATAACACTCTTTTCATTTCATAACACTCTTTTCATTTCATAACACTCTTTTCATTTTCATAACACTCTTTTCATTTTCATAACACTCTTTTCATTTTCATAACACTCTTTTCATTTTCATAACACTCTTTTCATTTTCATAACACTCTTTTTCATTTTCATAACACTCTCTTTCATTTTCATAACACTCTTTTTCATTTTCATAACACTCTTTTCATTTTCATAACACTCTTTTCATTTTCATAACACTCTTTTCATTTTCATAACACTCTTTTCATTTTCATAACACTCTTTTCATTTTCATAACACTCTTTTCATTTTCATAACACTCTTTTTCATTTTCATAACACTCTTTTCATTTTCATAACACTCTTTTTCATTTTCATAACACTCTTTTTCATTTTCATAACACTCTTTTCATTTCATAACACTCTTTTCATTTTCATAACACTCTCTTTCATTTTCATAACACTCTTTTCATTTCATAACACTCTTTTCATTTTCATAACACTCTTTTTCATTTCATAACACTCTTTTCATTTCATAACACTCTCTTTCATTTTCATAACACTCTTTTCATTTTCATAACACTCTTTTTCATTTCATAACACTCTTTTCATTTTCATAACACTCTTTTTCATTTTCATAACACTCTTTTCATTTCATAACACTCTTTCATTTCATAACACTCTTTTCATTTTCATAACACTCTTTTCATTTTCATAACACTCTTTTTCATTTCATAACACTCTTTTTCATTTTCATAACACTCTTTTTCATTTTCATAACACTCTTTTTCATTTTCATAACACTCTTTTCATTTCATAACACTCTTTTCATTTCATAACACTCTTTTCATTTTCATAACACTCTTTTTCATTTTCATAACACTCTTTTTCATTTCATAACACTCTTTTCATTTTCATAACACTCTTTTCATTTTCATAACACTCTTTTTCATTTTCATAACACTCTCTTTCATTTTCATAACACTCTTTTTCATTTTCATAACACTCTTTTTCATTTTCATAACACTCTTTTCATTTTCATAACACTCTTTTCATTTCATAACACTCTTTTTCATTTTCATAACACTCTTTTTCATTTTCATAACACTCTTTTCATTTTCATAACACTCTTTTCATTTTCATAACACTCTCTTTCATTTTCATAACACTCTTTTCATTTTCATAACACTCTTTTCATTTCATAACACTCTTTTCATTTCATAACACTCTTTTTCATTTTCATAACACTCTTTTCATTTTCATAACACTCTTTTCATTTTCATAACACTCTTTTCATTTTCATAACACTCTCTTTCATTTTCATAACACTCTTTTCATTTTCATAACACTCTTTTTCATTTTCATAACACTCTTTTCATTTTCATAACACTCTTTTTCATTTCATAACACTCTTTTCATTTTCATAACACTCTTTTCATTTTCATAACACTCTTTTTCATTTTCATAACACTCTTTTTCATTTTCATAACACTCTCTTTCATTTTCATAACACTCTTTTTCATTTTCATAACACTCTTTTTCATTTTCATAACACTCTTTTCATTTTCATAACACTCTTTTCATTTTCATAACACTCTTTTTCATTTTCATAACACTCTCTTTCATTTTCATAACACTCTTTTCATTTTCATAACACTCTTTTCATTTTCATAACACTCTTTTCATTTTCATAACACTCTCTTTCATTTTCATAACACTCTTTTTCATTTTCATAACACTCTTTTTCATTTTCATAACACCTCTCTTCATTTTCATACTCCTCTTCATCCCCTCTTCATCATCTCCCCTATATCCCCCTTCCACCCCCACAAACACACACCCCCCCCCCCCCCTCTTCTCTTACCCCTCTCTCTCACCCCCCCCCCCCCCCCCCCCCACCCCCCCCCCCCCCCCCCCCCCCCCCCCCCCCCCCCCCCCCCCCCCACCCCCCCCCCCC
>NW_026539434.1:0-11000 GCF_027791375.1 Indicator indicator | reverse complement strand
CGGATTGGAGAGTGATGGAAAGTTTAAATGGAAAAGCAATTGGTGAACCTACAAAAAAACCTACAAACTACAAAGCATAGTGACAAAGAGTATCCCAAAGCGTACAGAACCCCTCACAGAATTCCCAAAGGCTTCCAATCCTTCCCTTCTTCCCACCTGAGGGTAAACCCAAACCCCCCAGGGCTCTTTCTTCCCCCTCCCACTGCTAGGCAAGTCTCAGGCTGGCCAGGTCTGAGACTGCCCTCCCCCCCCATTCTCCTCCTGGCATTAGGCCTAGACAGGCCTAAGAGGCCTTGAGGATACTCCCCCGGCATTACCCGATAAGAGAGGACATCTCCCAGGGGAGCAGAGAAGGAAGAAAGAGGAAGAGAATGACTTTGCAGATGGCCTGATAGGGTGCAGGACTTATGGGTAGAAATACGTCGTTTCCTGTGTCCACCCCTGTGGGTGGGCACCCAGGACACCAGAGGTGTATCTCATGCGGCAGTGGCAGGGGGCACCCAGCCTAAACTGCCACAGAAGAGCTTCCCACTCCAGGGGAAAAGCCTTGTCACCAGAGTTGTGGGGCACAGAAAAGTGGCTTCTCTGTGAGGCTGGGGCGACCTTTTCCGTGATCTGCGGGGATCGTCCGGGGAGCTGCTGTCCTGTTGAAGTGATGTCCCCATTCTGGGGGAGCTGTATCAGTCCAGGACGGGCAGTGCAAAAGAGTTACCACAGTTTCATTGCTTGACGATTGGTTCCCTTGTGTAGTGGAGGCACCAAATGCCCCCAGATACCAGCTAACTTGTCCCAACATGTCTTTGGTAAGTCCCCCCTTTCCACCCTCCTTCCAGGAGAGGAGGACAAAGCCCATGTGCCAACCTGTCTCCTAAGGGGTAAACAACTCCATGAATCTATCGCATGACATGCTTATGCTCTTGCCATCTAATGGCATAATTCTAGCTTCATCCTTTCCATAGGTCGAAGCAGGTTGTTGACAAGTGTGCCCATTGGCCAGATCCAGCCTCGAAATCTGTAAGTACAACTCCATTTGTTTACTACTTTGCTTTCTCCTTTTGCTTTCTCTCGCTTTGGCCAAGCCACAGAAGCGCAGCAAACCCCCAAGTCTTCTCAATCCCACATGCAAGCACACTAGAGGCCCTGCATACGGACAGAAGCCAGCTCACCGAGCTGCTGGAGGAACCCGCAAAGGAGATCCCTTCGCTGATGCAGAATCTCAGCATCGTAAGCCCGAGAGGGTAAGCATAAGCCCAGTCAAAAGGACTGAGGAAAAGCCCCAAGAGAGGGTAAGCTTTAACCCAAAGGGGAAAGAAAGCCCAGTCAAAAGGACTGAGGAAAAGCCCCAAGAGAGGGTAAGCTTTAACCCAAAGGGGAAAGACTAGCCCAAGCCTGGCAGTCCAGATCTGCTGCAAGCTAATTAAGTAGCCATAAGCAGCCAAAGCAGAAACGCATCTTGCGTAGCCTCCGCCATTTGCTGGTGATAAAAGGAGCCATAGCCACTCCAAGGCCCTAAGGGAAAGGGCAAAGCACCCGGGATATCCCCGAGCGAAAGAGAGAGCAAAAGACAGCCTCTCCATTGAAGTCAAAGGCAAAGACTGCAGCATTGTAATTTAAATGAAAAGCAGTTGCCGAGAGAATCAGCAGAGTCAGCTCACTTCAAGACGAGCCGAGGGGGAAGTGTCGCTTCACTGCACCCCCCACCAAAACCCGCCTACCGGGAGCCGCCCCTCCCCGTGACCGTGGGAGGAGAAGGAAAGCAAGCCGCCCCTCCCCGCCTACCGGGAGCCGCCCCTCCCCGTGACCGTGGGAGGAGAAGGAAAGCAAGCCGCCCCTCCCCGCAGACCGTGGGAGGAGAAAGAAAGCCTTGCCCCAACCCGCAGAGCCAGGGGGGAGAAAGAAAGTCACCGCCCGAACGGGAGCAGCCCGGGCAGATAAGCAGCAAGCCAGCATAACCCAGCAACTTGTCTCGCTACGCAGAAAGACAGAATGTATCTTTCCATGTGTACAACATTCAGTAACATTCCATTCAAAGCGTCCGCGCATAGCCGCGTGATATTTCTAGCTTAAACTTGCCTATGATAACATTATAAATATCTCTGTGCATAGTTGCAAGCTGCAAGTGCCTTGTCGAGTCTCCATCTAGTTGCCAAGCAGCGGAACTGCACCCTTTCATTCCCTTAATTACAAATCGATTCTGTAAATATTATAATTTGGTATAATTGTAAATACTAAGCCAGTTGTGGACTATATTGTTATAACCGTGCATACGAATCAATATATATAAGGTGATTAATAGATATTCATAATTATAATTAATAAATAATAATTTCCATAATTAATATTTCATAATTCATAAGTAATAACCATCATCATCCATCCCTAATCCCCCTCTCCACGACACCTTGCTCAGCGATCGGTCGGGCAATGGTGGCAATCCTCAGCAATGCACTTGGACATGTTGATTCAAGTCCCGTGTAAAAGCGGACCCTCCAGCAATGCAGGGCGCAAGGCAATCATGGGCACACATATGGGAACAGGCACAGGTACAAGCACGGAGCACTTGTTTACCAAAACAACACTTATTTAACATTTGCCACACAAACACTGGTCCAGTGAGTATCCTTTGTAAACAGAGTAATCAATCAATGAAATGATGTTTTACCAAATATAGTATGAGCATTCACCTTAAACAAAGCAAGCAGGAGCATGTCTTCTGAGCTTTGTTTACCACATGGGCCCAGGGGGATTTTTTACCTAGACTAGTTGGAAGCAAGACTTCCCCTCACCCTCTTCAGAAGGGAGAGGGAAGAAGGGGTTCATGATGAACATGTAGGGACATGTCCTGACACTGTTTGGGTTGTAGTCTTGGACATAAGCATCGTTCACCACAGTGCCTAAGATCTCTTTGTGTTTTAATACCATGGGATGTAGCAGTACATTGTAGGAATAACAGGGGCTTGATGAATGGACCACTCAAAGGATAGTTGCACAGAGAGAGTTTCAGTCAGTGGCTCAACATCCAAGTTGAGACCAGTGATGAGTGGTGTACCTCAGGGGCTGGTTCTGGGACCAGTGCTATTCAGCATCTTTGTTGGTTGTATTGACAGTGGAATCACCCTCAGAAAGTTGTGGATGACACCAAGCAGTGTGGCTCAGCTAACAGGCTGGAGGGAAGCCATCTGGATAGGGTTGAGAGATGGGCTAATGCTACTTCAAGAGGTTCAACAAGGTCAAGTGCAAGGTCGTGCACATGGGTCAGGGCAATCCCAAGCACAAATACAGGTTGAGTGGGGAATGGCTTAAGAGAGATTTTGAGGAGAAGGACTTGGGGATGCTGGTCGATAAAAAACTCAGCATGGACCAGCAAGGTGTGCTTGCAACCCAGAAAGCCAGTTGTATCCTGGAATGCATTAAAAGAAATGTGACCAGCCTCAATGTCAAGGAAGGTGAATCTCTCCCTCTACTCTGCTCTTCTGAGACCCCTTCTAGAGTGCTGCATCCAATTCTGGGGCCCCCAACACGAGAAAGGACATTGAGCTGCTGGAGCAGGTCCAGAGAGGGCCACAAAGATGATCAGAGGGCTGGAGCACCTCTCCTATGTGGACAAGCTGCAAGAGTTGGGGCTATTCAGGCTGGAGAAGAAAATACTCAGGGAAGATCTTATAGTAGCAGGCCTACAAGAAAGCTGTGGAGAGACTTTTTACAAGGGCTTGTAGCGATAGGGTGAATGGCAATGGCTTTAAGCTGGAAGAGGATAGATTTAAACTGGATATTAGGAAGAAGTTCTTTACAGTGAGGGTGGGTGAGACACTGGAACAGGTTGCCCAAGGATGCTGTGGATGCCCCGTCCTTGAAGGGTACAAGGTGTCCCTGCCCATGATGGAGGAGGTGGAATTAGATGATCTTTAAGGTCCCCTATTCTACAGACCATACCATTAAGGTAACTTAACTTGATTTTCTCTGAATTCAGTAAATTTTATGGACAATAGCAAGTTTTGTGCTTTGCTCTTTATTTTTCTGTTTCCTTTCTGTTTCATAGGCTGCATCTCAGTCCTTTATGAGCAGTTCTGTGGCCATCTCAAAACAATAAGGATACAGACAAGTATTTTTACACGTCACTTTCATTTCTGTGGACAATAAGAGAATGCAATATTAATGTAATGGATATTAAAGCTATGGATGATGCTTACACAGAATGTGACAGTCATTGTTCTGTTTTGGTTTTTTTGTTGCTTTTTTATTTTAGCTAACAGTGTCAATCAAGGAATAAAATGAAGAGGCTAGGTGCTTGCAACTGACAGTGAGTGAGCTCAACTGAGGTGATATGGCAAAAGTGAAATAGCACTCTTCTTGTAGCTGTAGGTAAATTCAGTCTGATGCAGTGTCTTTTGAAAAAACAGCCTACAGTTCTCATTAAAATATGCAAAAACTGTGTTAATATGCCTGATCACTCCTTTTGTATTTTCTTGTAATGCTGGCATTGTTAGCTGTAAAGTGTGTTGATTTACTTTGATATACAGCTCAGGCACACAACTGAGCTGCAGAGGATTAATGTTTCTGTGCATCAGTGGAGCCATGGTAACTGCTATTAACTGCCTGTGCAGATGTTTTGAGATTAGTCCAGTTGAAAGAAAATAGCTGTCTGCAATTCTGGAAGAGACTTCTAGTAAGCTGCATTACTTTTTCAATTAGTAAGAGTCTGTGGAGGAGTATGAGGGATAATATTTTTCTAGATTCAGAGACAAGGATGTATTTGGGTCCCAATGAACGTGAGAAGAAGGGCAACTCAGAGAAAAAGACAGCACCACAAGTAAAAAACCAGGAGGAGAAGGTTGTCTATGATGGGTGACAGGGCTGTGGTGGGTATGAGGCTCACAGAGCCAACCTCAACTGGGTGGCTGTGGTGATTAGGAATGGAGGATGATGGTTATTAATGATGAATTATGAAATTTAAATTATGAAAATATTGTTTATTAATTATTAAAATTATTGATAACTGATTAATCACCTTTATATATATTGATTCGAATGCACAGTTGTAAAAATATATTCCATAACTGGTTTAGTACATACAATTTTACCCAATTGGAATATTTACAGAATTAATTTCTAATTAAGGAAACGAAAGGTATAGTTCTGACACTTGTCCACTAGATGGAGACTTGAGAAGATGCTTGGCGGTGGTAACTATGTACAGAGAAATTTATAATGTTATCATGAGGCAAGTCAATCTGGAATATCACGCAACTTGGTGCGGGTGCTTTGAATAGAATGTTACTGAATGTTGCACACATGAGAAGATACATTCTGTCTTTGTAGCGAGGCAAGTTGATGAGTTACGCTGGCTGCTCGCTGTCTGTCGGCCCAGGGCTGGTCTGTGTGGGCAGTAACTTTCTTTTTCCTCCCTCCTCCGTGGGTGGGGCAAGGCTTTCTTTCTCCTCCCATGGAAGGAGCGACTTTCTGCCGATCAGCGGTTTCCCTGAACAGGGTCAGCCCGGCAGGTCTGGTCCAGGGAAATAGTCCTGCACAGCAGGGCTGGGTCCTTCGGGGTCGGCCCTCACGATCAAGGTGATGGTTCCCAGTGGGCAGGGTCGGCCGTCTCCGATCCCAGAGATGGGTTTCAGGGAAAGGGGCAGTGAAGTGGCACTTCCCCTTTGGCTCGAAGTGAGATGACTATGCCAAATCTCTCTGCAACTTCTTTCCATTAAGGTTATGATGCAGTCCTTGGTTTGAACTCAATGGAGAGGATGTCTTTCTCTCTCTCAGGAAATCCCGGGTTACATTGCCCTGACGGCACAGGGCTGCGGAGTGACGACAGTGGCTGGCTCCTCTTATCTCCCGTAAACGATGGGGGTCACACAAGATGTGTTCCTGCTCGTTAGCAGCTTATGGCTGGACTGCCAGGCTTGGCCTAGTCCCTCCCTATCTGGGCCAAAGCTTACCCTTGGGGCCTCCAGTCCTCTCAAAGCTGCGACTGGGCTTACGATGCTGGGTTCATCGAAAAGATCTCCTATTAGCTGGTTCCTCGAGCAGCTTGAGGAGCTGGCTTCTTTCCATGTTGCAGAGGGTTCTAGTATGCCTGCATGTGGGAGTGAGAAGACTTAGGAGTTGCGAGCTCACATACCTTGACCAAAGTCAGAGAAAGGAAAAGGAGAGAGAAGTGGTAAACAAGTGAAGTAGTACTTATAGATTTCTTGAGGCTGGATCTGGCCAGTGGGCACACTTTTCAACAACCCGCTTTGACCTATAGAAAGAGTGAAGCTAGAATTATGCTCTTAGATGGAAGGAGCATGAGCGTGGCATGCAATGGGTGCATGTAGTTGTTTACCCCTTAGGAGACAGGTTGGCACCTGAGCCTTTGCCCCCTTCTCCTGAAAGGAGGGTGAGAAGGGGGGACTTACCAAAATATGCTGGGACAAGTTTGCTGGTATTTGGGGGCATAATTCTGGGCACATGCTGCCTTCACCACAGTGGCCTGACTGAGGGTGCTAGGACAGAAGACTGGGCTGCAAGGCTACTCTGCCTCCATACTCTGCAGGTTCCCATGTGGGGCCACTGTAGTCCATCTTACCTGAGTGAATTTTGTTGTTAATGTTGCATGAATATTTAGCAAATTAAGATGCTCTATACAACCAAAGACAATTACTTTCCCATACACATAACTTCCTCAGTTTTAACAGTTAAATTGTTGTGAGAAGAGCCAATGGTAGGAGTTGAAGGGATGGATTAGTTAATTTCAAGCAATAAAATCTCCAAATTACTTTTAAGACTATCTGAAAAGTTTTGCTACTCCTAAATAATATTTTGGAGTGTGTTTTATTTAGGGTCTGGCTTCTGGTCTTATATGTACGTTAGTAACATTTTCCTGGAAATTTCTGCTACAACGTCTTAAAACCAGAAGTTGGTATTATCTCGCAGGTACCTCCAGGTGATGCGATGTTCTAAACAAAAGAGATATATAAATCCTCAAGAGTGAAATGCTGGTAATTCTAAATGCAAAATTGAAAGATTAAGGTTACCACAGATTTTGTTCTTGTTATAGTCATTATCAGACTAAAATGATGCTGACTTTATTATGAAAGTGTTTTCCTTTCCTTTCATTGCCTTGCCTGAAATATTCACTGTCTCACCAAAGATTTTCACCATTAACGTATGCCTAGTGTCCAAGGTTGTGGAAATTTGTTAGAGTGGTAGCAGCAGCTAGATTGAAATCTTCTTCTTCTATTTTTTTTTCCCAATGCCTGCCTGATTTCTGCAGTAGCAAAAGTTCCTCTTCCGACTGACATCTACTTTGGTCTTCTAGACTCTTCTCTAAAACTTCTTTCCCCATTTCATTACATAATACTTAAATATTCGTAATTTAGAGAAAAATACTTTTTCCTACTGTTATTATATCTTTAAATTTTATGTTCTTTCATCTCTACTAGGTAATTTTTTTTTTAGTCATTATTTCTGGTGCCATCCACCTATTTTCCCTTTCAGCCTTGACCCTCTTTTTTTTAAACATTTAGCAAAGCAATGGAAGAATTGCTACAGACTTAAGAGACTATCAAATAAGTGTAATATAATTAATGATAAATAATGTATTTTTATGGAACATAACCTGATAGATGAATTGATAATTGTATGTATGTATGAAATTTAGTTGATAAAGGTCACATTGTTGGTGTGACACATTCCTGTGTGGTTTGATACAGCATGTTTTAATTAAGAAATAAAAAAGGTATGCAAATCAAGCCCCTCCGTGATATGGATAAAAAAAATCCAATTAGCATCTGTGTTTCCATATCTGACTAGAATCTGGAAACTAGCTCTGAATGTGATTTAGAGACCCATTGATAATATAAAGCTATTAGGTGTCTTGGTCAACAACTTGAAAGATTAGTGAAACTTTGCTAATCTACTCTGCAGAAGACTTTAATACTCAGGTATCTATGAACAAACAAAAGGAAAGTAAAGATGTAGGAAATATCCTTCGGTAGATCATAACTCAGAGGTTTTCACAGGTGACAGACTGATTGGTCATTTACTTGGAAAAAGGACTGGATCTGACTTGTCAGATAGAGAAGGATCTGCTATAGAAAAACAACTTTGTCAGTAATAAGGATGTGTTTAGGGAAGTATAAAACCTTCTTACTTTGATGTAGCTTTCTGGCCAGTGGTCCTCCTCTTACTCACCAACTCATTAAATAAAATGATGGACCGAAGTGTTTTAGTCAGACTAACTGTAATTCTCAATTTTAATTTATTTTCTAATCTTTAATGATTTCTTCGGTTTTATTTAAGGAAGCAGGGTTTGAAATTACATTTCAGATAATGAATGTTTTAAATTTGTTTTAAAAATTCAAAACTGATTGCAATTTTCTAACTATACAACTAAGTTCAGGAAAATTCATATATAGGTTTCTTCTCATAACATCTGAACTTTTCAGCTTGCCTATTTGCCACTGATGGTGTCAGTATATTCTAATTTTCTTAATCAAAAAATAACTCTTATAATCAATTAGACTATACTGCTAAGAGAAAATATCTTTTGAATAAACAATTGAAAGACTAAAAATAACCAATTTTCACTTCATCGGAAGAAGATTGAATGGATCAATTTGTAAGTACATGCTGAAGAATGGTGGAAACCGTGCGACAACCAAACAGAACCCAGCACGTGGCTGCGAGGAGAGGAGGCAGCGGTGACCAGCTCAGCTCTGGTCACTTGTTTTGGCTTTTCTTTCCTTTCTTTTCAGGTGAAAAGGGGTTACCCTCTCTGGAAATCCTGAAGAGGGCAGGAGGGGCAGCAGGCTCGGGTTGCCTACATGCCTGAGCGCAGTGACATAGCAGGGGGAGGGTTTGGCGTGGAAACTACTCGACAGCCAACCAAAAAAAAAAAAAAAAAGGGGCGGGGTGGTGAAGGGGGGTTACTGAAAGATGGTTACTACCCGAACAAAGGCTAGTAGAAAAACAGTGGGCACTCAAACAGAGGCCACACACAAGCATGCAAGTGTTCAGGCAGGTGGCTGCAGTGAGTGCTGGAGCCTGGCACTTGATATGGAGGATATCAAGAACAACACCTGTGTTAGGTGTGAGCAGATCAGGGATCTGATGAACATGGTGGCCGAACTAAAAGAGGAGGTGCAAAGGCTAAGAACTACAAGAGACTGCGAAAGGGAAATTGAC
Organism: Indicator indicator; assembly: GCF_027791375.1. Lineage (NCBI taxonomy): Eukaryota > Metazoa > Chordata > Aves > Piciformes > Indicatoridae > Indicator > Indicator indicator. The sequence goes on along the minus strand of NW_026539434.1, from coordinate 1,829 downwards.
TACTCCCATAAACTAACTTCTACAAAATCAGAACAGGGGGTAACTCCTAGTGGAGCAGGGATTTTGATACCCTCCCATCAGCAAGCCTCTCAGCCTCCATGCAGTAATCCACATGAGCAGGGCCAATGGGAACAGGTCTCTGCCAGACGGAAGAAATGCAAACGGAGCAAGTGTGCTACTTTAAGCAGCACACTGCCTACAATGCACCTACAGAATAGGTATGAGGCTCTGCAGGAGGAACAGGTTGTCAGTAAGGATAAGGACTCAGGAAGGTCAGAAGCTGCACCAATGACAGGTTGCCTCAGTCCAGCCATCAAAACTAATCCTGTAAAGAAACCTCGTAGGGTCATCGTTATAGGAGACTCCCTACTGAAGAGAGCAGAGGGCCCAATATGCAGACCAAACCCACTTCACAGAGAGGTCTGCTGCCTCCCTGGTGCCCAGGAAAGGTAAAGCTCCAAACTTATGAGTCCTTCAGACTACTACCCACTTCTGGTCTTTCAGGTGGTTAGTGACGATGTAAAAATGAGAGGTTCACAATCAATTAAAAGAGACTTCAAAACCTTAGGGCAACTGCTAAAGGCATCAGGATCTCAAGTTGTGTTCTCCTCTATCCCTCTAATGTCAGTGATGGACAAGGGAATACATAGGAAGAGCCAAGAGGTCAATTCATGGCTCCGGGGCTGGTGTCATCGACAGGGCTTTGGGTTCTGCAATCACAGATCAGTTTACAAGGCACCAGAGCTGCAAACAACTAATGGGATGCACTTGTCCCAGAGGGGGAAAAGGATCCTGGGGCAGGAATTGACAGGGCTCATTGATAGGGCTTTAAACTAGATTTCAAGGGGGAAGGGGTTAATAGTCTTCTGCTGGCCAGTGACAACCAGTGGGGCAGCTCACCAGAGGCAGAGGGATGGAGAGCTAGTGAGGGCTCTCAACTTGCTGCCCTGAGGCAAGCCATGAATGATGCACCAGGACACTCTGTGGAAATCAAGGGGAATTGGCCCAAGAGGAGGACAGGGCCAGCCCAGCTGAAGTGCCTCTGTGCAAATGCACACAGCTTGGGCAATAAACAGGATGAATTAAGGGCCACTGTGCTGCTGGGATGCCATGACATAGTGGCTATTACTGAAACTTGGTGGGATGATTTCCATGACTGGAATATAGGGATAGATGGGTACAAGCTCTTTAGGAAGGATAGGCAGGGAAGGAGAGGAGGAGGTGTTGCCCTCTATGTCAGTGAGCAGCTGGAATCAGTGGAGCTCCACCTGGGGAAGGATGATGAGCTGGTTGAGAGTGTATGGGTTAAAATTAAAGGCAAGATAGGGGAAGGAGGTGTTACTGTAGGGGTCTGCTACAGGCCACCTGACCAGCAGAACCAAGCAGATGAGGCCCTCCACAGGCAAATAGAAGTGGCTTCCAGGTCACAAGCCCTGGTCCTCATGGGTGATTTCAACCACCCTGACATCTGCTGGAGGGACAACACAGCAAGACACCAGCAATCCAGGATGTTCCTGGATTGCATAGATGACAACTTCCTCCTCCAAATGGTAGAGGAACTAAGAAGAAAAGGTGCTATGCTGGACCTTGTTCTCACCAACAGGGAAGGGCTGGTAACCAATGTGAGGCTCAGAGACAGCCTTGGCTGCAGTGACCATGAAGCAGCTGAATTTAAGATCCTCAGGGCAACCAGGAGGATGTATTCTAACGACCCTAGACTTTAGGCACGCAGACTCTGATCGCTTCAGGGATCTGCTGGCCAAAGTGTCATGAGACAAAGACCTAGAAGGAAGAGGGGCCCAGGACAGGTGGTCAGTATTCGAGGACCA
>NW_026539433.1:0-11000 GCF_027791375.1 Indicator indicator | reverse complement strand
GATCAACCCCACATCATGCCACAGATGCCACCTGGAGTAAATGGGTGGCCCTGATAACTCAGCGAGCTAGAATGGGGAACTTTGAACGCTCTGGCATAGTAGAAGTGATCACCAACTGGCCAGAGGATGCTGACTTTGGGATGCCACCAGAGAAGACAGTGACCCGTGCTGAGGAAGCTCCCCCATATAATGACCTCCCTGATAATGAAAAGGGCTATGCTCTATTCACAGATGGATCTTGCCGTCTTTTAGGGAGCAAGCAGAGATGGAAGGCAGCTGTCTGGAGCCCAACAAGGCAAGTGGCAGAAGCAAGGGATGGAGAAGGCAAATCCAGTCAATATGCAGAGGTAAAAGCTGTCCAGCTGGCCCTGGATATAGCAAAACGGGAGAACTGGCTGGTGCTTTACCTATATACTGACTCCTGGATGGTGGCAAATGCCTTATGGGGGTGGCTGAAGGAATGGAAGAAGAACGGATGGCAGAGGAAAGGAAAGGCTATCTGGGCCGCAGACCTGTGGCAAGACATTGCTGCCCATCTGGACAAGCTGCCAATAAAGGTACGGCACATCGATGCACACATTCCCAAAAGCAGAGCCACTGAGGAACACCAGCACAACCACCAAGCAGATCTGGCTGCTAAAATCTCCCAGATAGACTTGGACTGGGAACACAAGGGTGAGCTATTCCTAGCTCGCTGGGCCCATGACACTTCAGGTCACCAAGGGAGAGATGCCACATACCGGTGGGCTCGGGACAGGTCAGTGGACATATCCATGGAAGCCATCTCCCAGGTTATTCATGAGTGTGACATCTGTGCTGCCATAAAGCAGGCTAAGCGCATGAAGCCTTTATGGTATGGGGGGAGATGGTCAAAGTATAAGTACGGAGAGGCCTGGCAGATCGACTACATCACCCTTCCTCGATCTCACAGTGGCAAGCAGTACGTACTGACCATGGTGGAGGCAAGTACAGGGGGCTGGAAACCTACCCAGTACCTCATGCCACTGCCTGCAACACCATCCTGGGCCTGGAGAGACACATCCTGTGGAGACACAGCACCCCAGAGAGGATCGAGTCGGACAATGGAACCCACTTCAAGAACCATCTCACAAGGGACTGGGCAAAGGAACATGGGATTGAATGGATTTACCATATCCCATACCATGCACCAGCTGCAGGGAAGGTTGAACGCTACAATGGCTTGTTGAAGACCACCCTAAAAGCCATGGGGGGTGGAACCTTTAGGAACTGGGAAAGACACCTAGCTCAGGCCACTTGGTTAGTCAATAGCAGAGGGTCTGTAAACCGAGCTGGTCCTGCCCAGTCCAACCTGCTGCAAACAGTGGATGGAGATGGAGTTCCTGTGATCAACGAGAAAAACCTACTAGGAAAATCAGTATGGGTTTTCCCTGCTGTTGGTGGGGGCAAACCAACCCGAGGGGTGGTCTCTGCTCAGGGGCCTGGTCACACATACTGGGTCATGCTAGAGACTGGGGATATTCAGTGTGTGCCACAATGAAACGTGACGTTGGCTGAAAAGGTATAGCCTCTGAAGGTAACACCAATTAATGTAATGTAATCACTGTATAATAGTTATAAGTAGTTGTAAGTTTTCTCTCCTAGTTTGATAACAACCTGGTGTCCAGGATCCAGCATGAACCCACCGCACACAAGCATCAGCTCGAAAGGACTTCTGCATCATCTCACCTACACCTGCTCCTGCTTCCCATACAGCAATAGACTGTTCCTGACTCCCCTTCAGAGGTGAAGATGGTTTCCTGTTCTCTCTTATTCTTCTCCACGTTCCTGCCCAGCTCAAGCACCACCTGCATCAACTGGCACCAGAGAGACTGCCCTGAGAGAGAGAGAGACAGCCGGGATAAAGAGAGACTGCCCTGAGAGAGAGAGATACAGCCAGGATAACGAGAGACTCACAACATGAACTCTAATACCACAACTCATGACTGGATAAAGAAACTGTGACAGGAAAGTGGAAGTGAAATAGAGGGGTGGACTGTGCTGGGACACACCCATCCTGGATGGGGCTGAGAAGAACCTAGTCCCAGGTGGACAAAAGATATTTAATCTGGGGAGGGCTTGGCCCCTCTCCTGCTGGGAGAAGGTGGTCCCCTGACTCAGAGGTGGTCTATTCCACTTCCTCTTCCTGTCCAGCAAGCCTATAAGAAGGGGAGACATCTTGCTGCTCTTCCCTTTTTCCTGCCTCATCTGCTCAAGAGTACTTCCTGCTGCTGTTGCTGTCACTGTCTCCTGCACCGGACCACGTGGCTGGGGCCCTTTCTCTCTCTCAACTGTATCCACTGACATCCAGGGGAACACAAGGCCATCCAGGCTTGGTTTTGTATATTTTTCTTTCCACTTACCCTCATCCCTCACCTCTGTGAACCCCCGCCTGTTACTGAGATATATATATATATATATATATATATATATATATATATATATATATATATATGTAAAAAAATATTTTTTCCTTTCCCTTTTGTGAAAAAAGAAAAAAAATTTACTCCTCCTACTTCCAAACCGACTTCAGAATATTTCTGTCACGAGTTTTTTTTTTTTTTCTTCTTCTCTCTCTCTCCACCCTGCTGAGAAAAAGAGAGAAGGGCAGGGGGAGGAATTTATATCTATTATCATTTGAGCTCCTAAACTCAGAGCTCAAACCACCACAAGGCATCTCTGCTGTTCTCCACGACTTTTCAAAGATGGTGGAGAGACACTCAGCAACAGTATCAATGAGATCTCTCAGCATTTGTGAATGCGCCCCATCAGTCTCATGAATTTGTGTTTCTTGAGATAGCATAAGAAATCTCTAACCCTGTCCTGATTGAGCAGCGGAATGTCCACATCTCTCCAGTTCTGCTCCCTTGCTTCTAGAGACTGAGGTTCCTGAGGGCTGGTCTTAGGAGTGAAGACTGAGGCAAAGAAGGCATTCAGGAACTCTGCCATCTCTGAATCATCAGTTACTATATCTCCCCTCTCATTCAGCAGTGGGCCCACCTTTTGCCTGCTCTTCCTTTTATCATTGATATATTTGAAAAAAACTCTTCTTGTTCTCTTTCAACCCTCTGGCGAGATTCAGTTCCAGGAGGGTCTTGGCTTTCCTCGTTGCATCTCTACACTCTCTGGCTACATCTCTGTAATTCTCCCAATTGACCAGTCCTTTTCTCCACATATTGTAAACCTCTTTTTCGTTTTTGAGTTTTACTAAGTGTCCCTTGTTTATCCACACATGTCTTCTGCTTCCCTTACCTGATTTCTTTTTCAAAGGAATACATTTCTCTTGAGCTTGGAGGAGGCAATACATGAACATTAACCATCTCTCTTGGGGTGCTCTTCTTCCCAGAGCCTTAGTCCACTGGATATTTCAAAGTAGAGTCTTGAAGAGGGGAAAGTTGGCCCTTTATAAGTCCAGGGTTGAAATTTTACTTATCACCGTGTTTCTTTGTCTATTGATATTAAACTCTAACATGTTGTGGTCACTGCAACCAAGATTACCCCCAACCTTGACATCTACAACCACTCCTTTGTTTGTTAATATCAGGTCCAGCATTGCACTTCTCCTTGTTGGTTCTTCAATTACTTGCAGGAGAAAGTTGTCATCCATGCACTGCAGGAACCTTTTGGACTGTTTGAGCTTGGTTGTGTGATCTTTCCAATTAATATCTGAGTGTTTGAAGACACCCATAAGCACCCAGGCATTTGATCTTGAGAATACTTCCAGTTTCCTGTAGAAGACCTCATCAGTAGCTTCTTCCTGTTTTGGAGGTCTGTAGTAAACCCCCGAACCATATTCTCCGTTCAAAGTCTCTTTCACTGAATTTATAAGGTGGGGGATAGGGCTACACAGTTTTTTTGTGATTTAGAGATGGATGATGTAAAAACAAAATATTACTATAAAGGTTGCTTTCTTTTGAAGTGTTTTGAAGAAATAAACACTCTTTCTTAGTCCAGAATAAGGAGTCTTGGAGCAGGAATTTTTCAGGAAAAATGGCATTTAATGCACCTTGCCATCTGTGAGCCCTCATATTTAATGCCAACAGAACAGTGATTGTTTCCATATCCTAACTTGCAAACCTTCTGTGTTGTAGTGTGTGTTCTTACACATCACACCTCTAGGACATATAGATGTGACATACAGATGCATACACATGCTACAGGCAAAGTGCTATCTTTGGATCCTCTTCTTATTTCCACAGTAACCTTACAGAAACAGCTATCAGTCAATAGCAAAAAAAATCAAAGGCAGGGATAAATCATTTTAGGTTAGGGAGGAACAGACCTTGAATACTGAGCAACTGATATTCAGTGTAATACAATTTAGGGTGTTTATTAAGCTGACTCAGGGCAGGAGTGTGTAGGCATATGATGTGTCACTTATGGCACACATTTGCTGCTGGTTAAGCAGGATTGTAGAGAGAGCAAGTATGGGGATCTTTACAATCACAAACTGTTTAACTGCTTAATCCTCCTGCTAAACTGATCTGGGCTTTGCTTTGTACATGACATTTCTACATACTTATCCAAGGAGTGACACTGAGATATTTATATACAGATGCTCCATAATTATCAGTGGGTTTTGAATGCTAAGGATATTTTGCAGAAAATAACAATAATTAGAGAAGACCAACCAAATATGCTAATTCGCTGGTGGCAGGGTCTTCTATAAATTGATGTTTATTAGTGTGACAAGTGTCACATTAATTGACTCCTTTTTTGATAGCTGGCATTATATGGCTATGTATTTCACATTTTTTTTACTAAACTGTCTCTATCTAGGGAGTAGTTTAGGCAACAGTCAGATGAATTAACCTGTGAAAACTAAAAACTGCTTTTTCTATTAGTCACTCAAGGTGTAGATTAGAGCCTCAGCATCTCTAATACATTTTCCTAAATGTATTTCAAATCAAATCCACACAGTAGTGAATTCAGAGTCTGTGTGCACCCTGTGCTTGTTGCAAAAGATTTAGTTCTCAGGTTAAGAACTAAAATTGTAGATACAGTAACATGTAGAATCATGACTGTGTCATATCTTCTCCAAATATTTACTCAATATTTCTCAGTCTGGTTTTGAAACAAGAGCAGGTTTCATGGTAATAGTATTAATCCAAAGATTTCAATGTTAGCTTGTGCATGCTAGAAAAACAGAAGGAACTTAATGTCCGTTCTGTAATAAAACTGGTGCTTTATTAGAACATCAAAAAGTCCCATTCATGAGATCAAAGCCTATCTAACTTGACTCAGTGTGACACATCAAATTGAAATCCTAAGATTAAATATGTATTCCCAATGTTTGTTATTTTAAAATCCTGTTTGTCTTTCTAATACTTTTTTTCCCTGACACAAAAAGAACCCCACGTTGTTTTAAGATGGATGTTGATCACTACATCATGGCTCTCCCTGAAACAAATGCATGTGCCTAAAGTCTAGTAGGATACAATGTCACTCAGCTGGACTCATTAGCGTGGCAGCAGTTTTGCATTTAATTGTCTGCACAATTCCTAGGGAAAGGTAGCTCCAGTTCAGGACACAATATGCATCTGTCTGTAGCTAACAGTGTAAACACACCCTTAAAAGCCAGGCCACCCTTCAAGTAGAAAGTGAAATGGACAGCTTCAGAGAGGCAGTGACAGTTTCTGTTATTCAAAGGACAAGACCAATTCTAGATGAAATCTCTTGATCTGTTGCAGATTGTCTCTGTGGCCATGGAATAGTATGTAACATCCCCTGATCCACAAAAGCTCAGAGTTGTCCAAAGTTCTATTTTACATAGAATTTGATTGCCTGAGTATACAAGCATTGAGATAAACTCATTTTTCCCTGTTGAAATCACCTAAGCTAGAGAAAATGTCAGCAGGAGACTTAGAATTTCTTCATCTTTTCATGTTTAAATCCTCTGAAAAACTATGCTCTGCAGACAGATTCAAAGCACACCTCCAGCATAAATCAAACGCTGAGCTAAGTAGCCATGGTACTTTCCATTGTTAATGTGCCTGGTAGTAATACCATCTTCTGGACTGAACCAGCCTTGTGCTCTGCCGTATATAAAAAAAAAAAAAAAAAAAAAAAAAAAATTAAAAAAGGAGCTTCCAGGACTCTTTTTTGTGGAAGGTCATCAAACCTTCTTTTTTTTTTTTTTTTCCTAGGGGATGCCAGGCTTTTGGCAAGCCTAGAAAGAACAAAAAGATGATGTGCATAGGGGAGCCTATGTTCTTTCTGCACACTTTTGTATTTAAGAAACGAAAATTTCATGTGTGTGGTGGTTTTAAGACTGTCTTTTTAATTTTTCTTCACAAAGTTTGAGCAGCGAAAGTGAAAGAGTGTAAATAAGTCACTATTGGGTGTAAGAAAGCAAAATAATTATTTTAAACACTTCCATTGGAGAGATAGAAATGTTTAAGAACCACTACTCAAAACAAGGTTGGGGAGTTGGGGAGTCTCAGTTTGCTTGGCTTCTGTCTGCCTGCTGATTCTTCTTTTCTGGCTGAAGATAACAAACACTTCACCTTGACAAGATAAGTCTAACAGCCCCTCTGCTTCTTGACTCTCTGCCTTCTGCCAGGGGCATCTGGGGGGATTCCTTCTGGCTGGGGGGGGGAGGTCCCTTTGGGAAAGGCCCCTTGGGAAAGAAGCACAGCCCCTCAAGGTGAGGGGGAAGCAAAGGGGGCTTGGTTATGTTTTTCTGTTGATTGTACATATTTGTAAATGTTGTGAATAGCGTATATTTGTTCATATTCATTGCATTTCATGATTGGCTGTAGTTTTGCTTGTAAATACAGCTTTCATTTGCTTCCAGACTGAGCTAGCCTAGTTATTGTCGGTGTGGGAGGGGGATTTCAGCTCTCACACTGTTATAATGTGTCATTAAGAAAAAGAACAAATATACACAAAGATGTTTTGCTAAAAAAAAAAAAAAAAAAAAAAAAAAAAAAAAACAACCCAACCCAAAACCAAACACCAAAATCAAAACAACAAACAGAACATGGGCAACTCCCAGTCAGGAATGTGGTGGGTGAGATGGAATGTTTTAGGAAAGCCTATCTTTATCTCACACAGGTCTCCAATCATTGTGTCTGTGGTGAAGGCACCATATGCCCAGAATTATGCCCCCAAATACCAGCAAACTTTTCCCAACATGTTTTGGTAAGTCCCCAGTTCCACCCTCCTTTCAGGAGAGGGGGACAAAGGCCCAGGCACCAACCTGTCTCCTTAAGGGGTAAACAACTACATGCACCAGTGCATGGCATGCTCATGCTCTTTCCATCTAAGGGCATAATTGTAGCTTCATCCTTCCTATAGGTTAAAGCAGGATGTTGACAAGTGTGCCCATTAGCCAGATCCAGCCTTGAGAAATCTATAAGTACTACTCCACTTGTTTACCAATTTGTTCTCTCCTTTTGCTTTCTCTCGCTTTGCTCGAGCTATGGAAGCTCGCACTGCCTAAGTCTGCTCACTCCCACACGCAAGTATACTAGAGGCCTCTGCAACATGGAAAGAAGCCAGCTTCCTGAGCTGCTCAAGGAACCAGCAAAGGAGATCCCTTCGCTGAAACTATGAAAGCCAGCGTTGTAAGCCCAGTCACGTCTTCGAGAGGACTGGAACCCCAAGTGTAAGCTTTAGCCCAGAAGGGGAAGGACTAGCCTGAGCCAGGCAGTCCAACTGATCAGCAGCAACACGCCTTGTGTGAGAACCCGCTGTTTGCGGGAGATAAGTGGAGTCACTGTTACCGCTCCACAGCCCTGCGCCATCAGGGAAAGTAACCCCGGATTTCCTGAGAGAGACAGAAAGACGTCTTCTCCTTTGAGTCAAACCAAGGACTGCATCATAACCTTAAATGAGATTCGGCATTGTCAGCTCTATTTTGAGCCAAGGGGGAATCACCACATAACTGTGGCCCTTCCCCGAAGCCCGTCTGCAGGATCAGAGATGGCCAATCCCACCTACTGGGAACCCCCACCTTGACCGCAAGGGCCGACACCGAAGAACCCGGCCCTGCCGCACAGGACCACTCCAATAGACCATCTCTGCTGGAATGACTCTATTCTGAGTGCTGCACCGATCCTGCCAGCCCCCGGCCACCGCAATTGCACTGTGGGACCACCATGCCAAGGGAAGCCACCGACTGGCAGAAAGTCACTCCTCCCATGGCTGTGGGAGGAGAAAGAAAGCCTTGCCCCACCCTCGGAGGTGGGAGGAGAAAGAAAGTCACCACTCTGAACAGGCCAGCCCGGGCTGACAGACAGTGAGCAGCCAGAGTAATCCAGCAACTTGCCTCGCCACAAAAAAAGACAGTGTACCTTTTCATACATGCAGCACTCAGTAACATTCAGTTCAAAGCACGTATGCCTACCTGCGTGTACTCCAGCTTGAATTGCCTCTGAATAGAATTGTAAATATGTCTCTACATAGTTGCAGCCACCAAGCATCTTGTCGAGTCTCCATCTTGTCGATAAGCTGAGGAACTGCACCCTTCGGTCCCTTAAATTGAAATTAATTCTGTAAATATTCTAATTGGGTCAAATTGCATATACTAAACCAGTTATGGAATATATTTTCACAACCATGCATTAGAGTCCATATATAAAGGTGATTAATTAGTTATTAATAATTTTAATAATTAATAAGCAATAATTTTCATCATTCATATTTCATAATTCATAGATTAACAACCATCCTCCTCCTAATCACAACAGTGTCAGAAACTCAGCACTGGGAGATCACAAATACAGTTTTTTGAATGGTTGAGGCATTTTTTATGTCTTCACTCTCATCAGTGGCTGCTAGGAAATCCAGTTGTAGGTGGATATCCCTTCCCTTGACCACAGTGAACTTCCCTTGACAACAATGAACTCTGTTACAAACTCTGTCACAGAGCTGGGTATGTCATGAATAAGAGCCTCTGTGGGATTTGACCAATAGCTTCTCTTGGCTTCCCATGGGTGCATTGGGGATTTTTTCTTTATTTCACCTCCAGGGTCTGTTATAGCACTGGTATGTTAACTACATGTCCTTTGTGATGAGAGCAAAAAACAAACATGGAATTCTGAATTCAGGTAAGTGCTTCAGAATAGGCAGAAAGGCTTTGCAGAGTGAGTAAATGCCTAACTCTTTAGAACGAAAAGCTGCAGAAAAAATTTGTTTACAGAGGAAGAGTGAGAACTTTCAATTTTGGTATGGTGATTAGGGATACAGGAGAATGATTATTAATTATGAACTCTGAAATATAAATTATGAAAAGTATTGTTTTTAATTATTAAAATTATTGAATAATCGATTAATCACCTTTATATATATATTGATTTTGATGCATAGTTGTAAAACTATATTCCATAATGGGTTCTGTATATACAATTTTACTCAATTATAATTTTTACAGAATTGATTTCTAATTAAGGGAACAATGGGTGCAGTTCCACCACTTGTCCACTAAATGGAGACTCGACAAGACGCTTGGAGGCTGTGGCTATGTACAGAGATATTTATAATGTTATTCAAGAGGAGAGTCAATCTGGAAATATCATGCGACTATGCGCGGGCTATTTGAATAGAATGTTACTGAATGTTACACACGTGAAAAGATACATTATGTTTTCTTTGTAGCAAGGCAAGTTGCTGAGTTACACTGGCTGCTCGCTGCTGCTGGCTGTTGCCCCGGGGCTGGTCCGTTCAGGCGGTGCCTGACTTTCTTCTCCCGCCTCCGCAGGTGGGGCAAGGCTTTCTTTTTCCTCCACTGGGAGGCGTGACTTTCCTTTGGCAGGGTTGGAGCAGCTCCCTGAACAGAGGGTTGGCCCAGCAGGACCAGTCTGGGGGAGTGGTCCTGTGCAATTTTTTTTGAGGTGATGGTTCCCAGTAGGCAGGGTTGGTCATCTCTGATCCTGGAGAGGGCTTCAGGGAAGAGGTCCGGTGAAGCGCTGCTTCCCCCTCGGCTCGAAGTGAGCTGACAATGCCAATCTTGGCGACTGCTCCCATTTAAGGTGACAATGCAGTCTTTGGCTTGATCTCAACGGAAAGGATGTCTGTCTCTCTTTCTCTTGGGAAATCCATTTTGCATTACCCTGACAGCACAGGGCTTTGGAGTGGCGACAGTGGGCAGCTCCTCCTATCTCCAGCAAACGGTGGCGGTCACGCAAGATGGATAGCTGCTTGATTAGCTGCTTATGGCTGCAGCTTTGCTGGACTGCCAGGCTTAGTCTAGTCCCTCCCCTTCTGCGCTAAAGTTTACCCTGAGGGTGTCCTCAGTACTGTCAACTAGGCTTATGACTTTGGGTTTCAGCGAAGGGATAATCCTATTTGCTGGTTCCTCGAGCAGCCTGGGGAGCTGGCTTCTTTCTATGTTGCAGAGGCCTCTAGTATGCTTGCATGTGGGAGTGAGAAGACTTAGGGGTTGCGAGCTTTCATAGCTCTACCAAAGAGAGAGAAAGCAAAAGAAGAGAGCAAGTTAGTAAACAAGTGGGGAAGTACTTATAGATTTCTCGAGGCTGGATCTGGCCAATGGGCACACTTGTCAACAACCCACTACAACCTATGGAAACAGTGAAGCTAGAAATATGCCCTTAGATGGGAAGAGTAGAAGCATGCCATGCGATGGATGCATGTAGTTGTTTATCCCTTAAGGAGACAGGTTGGCACCTGAGCCTTTATCCTTCTCTCCTGAAAGGAACGTGGAAAGGGGGGTGTGATGGTTTGAAACTGTCTTTTTAATTTTTCCTTGCAAAGTTCAGAACAGAGAAAGTGAAAGAATGTAAATAAGTCACTATTGGGTGTAAGAAAGCAAAATAACAATTGTTCTAAACACTTCCATTGGATAGATAGAAATGTTTAAGAACTATTACCCAAAACAAAGTAGGCATTCTGCACATTCTGCGTTCTGCAGTGGGGGCAGTTGCTGGGCTGTCTGGCTGCTTTTTCTTCTTCTCTTCTGGCTGAAGATAACATGTACTGACCTTGGCAGCTAAGTTAACAACTTTCTGCTTAACTAACTC
>NW_026539432.1:0-11108 GCF_027791375.1 Indicator indicator | reverse complement strand
TATTAGCTTTTCACAGTCTCACAGTCTCACAGTACATCAGAGGCTGGAAGGGACCTCCAGAGATCATCAAGTCCAACTCCCTGCCAGAGCAGGAGCACTCAGGGGAGTCTGCACAGGAATGCATCCAGGTGGGGTTGGAAAGTCTCCAGAGAAGGAAACTCCACAACCCCACTGGGCAGCCTGCTCCAGGGCTCTGTCACCCTCACTGCAAAGAAGTTTCTCCTCATGTTGAGCTGAAATCTTCTCTGTTCAAGTTTGAACTCATTGTTCCTTGGCTTATCACTGTGAACCACCCACAAGAGCCTGGCCCCCTCCACATGACACCCACCCCTCAGCTATTGATAGGTCTTTCCTCTCTCAACTGCTGGTATCTTTTGCTCTAGGTGTAGCCCAGAGACCAATCACCAGAAGGGTGACCACAGCAACAGCACAACCTTAGCTCTGGTGTGGTCACACTTGGAGTGTTATGTCCAGTTTTGGGCACCTCAATGCGAGAGAGATGTGAAGGTGCTGGAGCCAGGGCAGAGGAGGGCAAGGAAGCTGGGAAGGGCCTGGAGAATAAATCTGAAGAGGAGAGACTGAAGGAGCTGGGGATGGTTAGTGTGAAAGAGAGGAGGCTGAGGGGAGACCTCCTGGCTGTCTACACATACTTGAAAGGAGGTTGTGGAGAGGCTGCTGCTGGTCTCTTCTCACAGGGAATGAGTGATAGAACAAGAGGGAATGGCCTCAAGCTGCCACTGGGTAGGTTTAGATTGGACATTAGGGAAAAATTTTTTCATGGCAAGAGTGGTCAGGGATTGGAATGTGCTGGGCAGGGAGGTGATGGAGTCCCCAAGCCTGGCTGTGTTTCAAGGTGGTTTGGATGTGGTGCTTGGGGCTCTGGTTTAGCGGTGAGCCTTGCAGAGCAGGGTTCTGGGTTGGATTTGGTGCTCCTGAGGGGCTTCTCCAACCTGAATGTTTGATTCTGTGATTTGTGACCTCAGCAACAAGTGCTGTGTAAGGACAATCCTTGGGCACACATGTGAGGTTTCTGCAGGATGTTTTGATCCTGAGGACTGAGAAGCCTGTGGTTTTCTTTTCCAAATCCTGATATTTGAAACTCCTCCATCTTGTAAACAAACAGGGCTAAGGCAGCATTTCCTGCTTTGCTTCCTGCTTTGGGAGAGGAGAACAAAGCTTAACTTGAGACCCCAGCTTTCAGGTGAGCCTTCGGCTGTGTGCAGCTTTTGTCTGGGGAGGCTTTGAGATGAACATCTGAGCTTCAAACCCCAGATTTGGTGTCATTCAGATACTAGGGGAAAAGTTCAATTTCACAGCACTGAAACCTTTAATCTTTTTTTGGTTTGGGTTGGTTTGTTTTTTCTGTATTTCAGGTCACATTTTCAGTTGTGGAAGTTACATTTATCATTTCTTTCCAATGTTTCTTAAAACTGTTCCCTTCAGCCTTCAGGGTCACAGGCTCAGAGGATGTTAGGGGTTGGAAGGGATTTCCAAAGATCATCCAGTCCTACCCCCCTGCCAGAGCAGCAGAATCCAGCACAGGTCACACAGGAACACATCCAAATGGGGCTGGAAAGTCTCCAGAGCAGGAGACTCCACAACCTCTCTGGGCAGCCTGCTCAAGGGCTCTGGGACCCTCACAGTGCAGAAGTTCCTCCTCCTGTTGAGGTGGAACCTCCTGTGCTGCGGTTTCCATCCATTGCCCCTTGTCCTATCCCAGGGTGCAACTGAGCAGAGCCTGGCCCTGTCCCCTCCCTCCTGACCCCCAGCCCTCAGATATTGATAGACATTGATCAGATCCCTCTCAGTCTTCTCCTCTCCACACTAACCACCCCCAGGACTCTCAGCCTCTCCTCCCCAGGCAGTGCTGCAGTCCCTTCAGCATCCTTGGAGCCCTCCCTTGGACTCTCTCCAGCAGATCCCTGTCCCTCTTGACCTGGGCAGCCCAGAACTGGATGCAATATTCCAGGTGAGGTCTCAGCAGGGCAGTGTAAGGGGGAGGAGAACCTCCCTGGCTCTGCTGGCCACACTCCTCTGAATTCACCCCAGGATCCCATTGGCCTTCTTGGCCACCAGGGCACATTGGGATCTTATTTTTTTTTTTTTTATCCTAAATGCAAATTTATTCAGTTGTTGCTATATTTTTAAGTCTGGGATTGTTTTCCTCAGCCTATGCCTGAAAAAAAAATACATTTTTATTAGTAAAATCCCTTATGCCCCTTACAATTAGCAATGGAGGTTAGTGTCAGGGTGCTCTGACTGACAGTAATGTGTGAATTCCTAACAAGCTGTGGTGCAGCCACATTTTAGCATCCTGTCAAGGAAGCAAGTGGAATTTAATGTATTCGAATCCATGGTTTTGCAGTGCTCCAAGTTTCCAAGCTTATTAGCAGTGATGGTATGGCTAAGGAAAACCTTTTCAGCTATCTGTACAGCAAAAGAGTGAGAAAAAAAAATATTGGGTAATTAATTACATATTCCTTCAGAAAGCTTCATCTAATTCCATTTCTCTCTCTGCCTCTAATTCTGGACCAGATTAATTCTAGTTTTGCCATTATTATTATTACTACTATTATTATTATTATCATTATTATGACTATTATTATTCATTTCCTACTCCCATTCCTACTCCCACCCCCAGTTACACTCAACAGCTGAACTGGAATTTAATGTATTCAAATCCATGGTTTTGCAGTGCTCCGAGTTTCCAAGCTTATTAGCAGTGATGATATGGTTACTAAAAACTTTTTCAGCTATCTCTACAGCAAAAGAGTGAGAAAAAAATTATTGGGTAATTAATTACATATTCCTTCAGAAAGCTTCATCTATTTCCATTTCTATCTCTCCTTCTAATTCTGGATCAGATTAATTCTATTTTTATTTTTGTGTATTATTATTTCTTCTTTTTCTTTTTCTTTTTCTTTTTCTTTTTCTTTTTCTTTTTCTTTTTCATTTTCTTTTTCTTTTTCTTTTTCTTTTTCTTTTTCTTTTTCTTTTTCTTTTTCTTTTTCTTTTTCTTTTTCTTTTTCTTTTTCTTTTTCTTTTCTTTTTCTTTTTCTTTTTCTCCTTCTTCTTCTTCTTTTCCTTCTTCTTTTCTTCTTTTCCTTCTCTTTCTTCTCCTTTCTTTCCTTCTCCTTCTCTTCTCCTTTCTTCTTCTCCTTCTCTTCTCTTCTTTCTTTCCTTCTCTTTTCTTTCTTTTTCTTTTCTTTTTCTTTTTCTTTTCTTTTTCTTTTCTTTTTCTTTTTTCTTTTTCTTTTTCTTTTTCTTTTTCTTTTTCTTTTTCTTTTTCTTTTTCTTTTTCTTTTTCTTTTTCTTTTTCTTTTTCTTTTTCTTTTTCTTTTTTTTTCTTTTTTTTTTCTTTTTCTTTTTCTTCTTTCTTCTCCTTCTTCTTCTTCTTCTTTTTCTTCTTCTTCTCCTTTTTCTTCTTCTTCTCCTTCTCCTTCTCCTTCTCCTTCTCCTTCTCCTTCTCCTTCTCCTTCTCCTTCTTTTCCTTTTTCTTTTTCTTTTTTTCTTTTCTTTTTCTTTTTCTTTTCTTTTTCTTTTTCTTTTCTTTTTCTTTTTCTTTTTCTTTTTCTTTTTCTTTTTCTTTTTCTTTTTCTTTTTCTTTTTCTTTTTCCTTTTCTTTTTCTTTTTATTTTTTTCTTTTTTTTTTCTTTTTCTTTTTCTTTTTTTTTTCTTTTTCTTTTTCTTTTTCTTTTTCTTTTTCTTTTTTTTCTTTTTCTTTTTCTTTTTCTTTACCTTCTCCTTCTCCTTCTTTTCCTTTTCCTTTTTCTTTTCCTTTTCCTTTTCTTTTCCTTTTTCTTTTTCTTTTCTTTTTCTTTTTCTTTTTCTTTTTCTTTTTCTTTTTCTTTTTCTTTTTCTTTTTCTTTTTCTTTTTCTTTTTCTTTTTCTTTTTCTTTTTTTTCTTTTTTCTTCTCCTTCTTCTTCCTTCTTCTTCTTCTTTTTCTTCTTCATCTTCTCCTTCTCCTTCTTCTTCTTCTTCTCCTTCCCCTTCTCCTTCTCCTTCTTCTTCATATTATTATTATTATTATTATTATTATTATTATTATTATTAATATTATTATCATTATCATTATCATTATCATTATCATTATTATTCAGTTCCTACTCCCTTTCCTCCTCCCACCACCAGTTACACTCAACAGCTGAACTGGAATATGAAGTGACATATTTCTTCCCAGTAGGTAGGAGTGCAGCTGCAGTTAAGTGCCCTTGAAGGATAAAACAGAGTCTGTCCACCTCCTCTATCAGCTTCCTGGAGACTCAGGTAGTAAATGTTGACAAGTTTGTTTCTTTTAATTCCTCCTGGCTTTATGAAAAGTGCAGCTTTGCCTGGGAGATGTGGAGCTTATGACATGGTTTTATTGCCTGGGATATGGATTACTATATAATATGCTGCTCTGGTGCTTAGTGTAAGAACATTTGCAATGGCATTTCTGGTTGGATAAGGCTCCTGTGCTTACGATGTTGCAGAGGGGCAACATGTTTTATCTCTGCTCCATGATGTGTCTTGCAGTGAAGATGATTTTTAAGATGACAGTTTTGGTCTCTTCTCTGCAGTCTTGACTATCTGAATGGTTTATTTCCTACAGTACTTCCCTTGCTAGCAGAGTTACCAGCATGCAGGAGCCAGCAATGAGCACTGGCAGCCCAACAGGCAAATGGCAGCCTGGGCTGCATCCAAAGCAGCCTGGCCAGAGATGGAGAGAAGTGATTCTTCCCCTCTGCTCTGCTCTGCTGGCACCTCACCTGCAGTACTGCACCCAGCTGTGGGGTCCCCTACACAAGAGGGATACGGAACTATTAGAGCAGGTCCAGAGGAGGCCATGAAGATGATCACAGGGCTGGAGCAGCTCTCCTACAAGGACAGACTGAGAGAGTTGAGGTTGTTCTCCCTGGAGAAGAAAAGATTCTGAGGAGGCCTTATAACTATATTTGAGTATCTGAAGGGGACCTACAGGAAGTCTGGGGAAGGACTGCTTAGAAGGGCTTGTAGTGACAGGATGAGGGGCAATGGTTTGAAGGTGGAGCAGGGGAGGTTTAGGTTGGACATCAGGAGGAAGTTCTGCACAATCAGGGTGGAATAAATTGCCCAGGGATGTGGTTGAAGCCCCATCCCTGGAGACATTCAAGATCAGACTTGATATGGCCCTGAGCAGCCTGATCTAGTTGGAGGAGTTCCTGCTGACTGCACAGGAGTTGGACAAGATGCCCTTTGAGGGTGCCTTCCAACCCAGTGCAAGCTGTGAATCTGTACTTGCTTCAGCTTAAATAAGAAATATTCACCAGTCAGGGTCCTGAAATTCCCTTTTTTTTTTTTTTTCTTTTTTCTGGCTCCATTCCAACAGAGCACTTTGTGGGTGATCAGAATTTACATATTTTTATGGGGAAACATGAAAAGAATGTTGAACAGTCTTTATGGCAAAAGGAAGCAGGGAAGCTTAGGTGGTAGTGGGATCAGTTTCTTCATAGATATGTGGGCCTGCTGTGGGAGAATTTGAATTCCCAGAAGTCTGAGTCTGACCTGAGCAGCCTTCATGGCAGTTAACATGCAGTTGGGCACAGCTGAAGTCTAAAAAATGACTTAGAAAGGAAAGATGCTTTAGCATCAACCTTGTAAGAAGATCATATATTGGGGGAACAGTTCTTAAAACTGGTGAGTGATTAGTTCCAAGGCACAGAGGGAAAACATCGCAAGTGAAGAATTAGCAACAGTCAAGTGTTTCAGAGTGACATTTCCTCACTCTACTCTGCTCTGGTGAGACCCCACCTGGAGTACTGTGTCCAGTTCTGGAGCCTCTCTTACAGGAAGGATCTGGAGGGGCTGGAAGGTGTCCAGAGAAGGGCCAGGAGGACGAGCAGAGGGATGGAGCTGCTCTGCTCTGGAGACAGACTGAGAGAGTTGGGGTTGTGCAGTCTGGAGAGGAGAAGGCTCCCAGGAGACCTTCTTGTGGCCTTCCAGTACCTGAAGGGGGCTCCAAGAAAGCTGGGGAGGGACTTTTGAGGGTGTCAGGGAGTGATAGGACTGGGGGGAATGGAGCAAAACTAGAAGTGGGGAGATTCAGCTTGGATGTTAGGAAGAAATTCTTCCTCATGAAGGTGGTGAGACACTGGCACAGGTTGCCCAGGGAGGTGGTGGAAGCCTCATCCCTGGAGGTCTTTGCAGCCAGGCTGGATGTGGCTGTGAGCAACCTGCTGTAGTGTGAGGTGTCCCTGCCCATGGCAGGGGGATTGGAACTGGCTGAGCCTTGAGGTCCCTTCCAACCCTGACAATTCTCTGATTCTATGATTTGTTCCACTGGAAGGCATGTGAAGGGTGCTGCCCCTGCTTCAGCCAGTTCAGATCTGGCAAGGCTGTGGTTGTGCCTCTTTGTATGATTGATGCTTGGAGAGTGCAGCACCAGATGGACTCTTCTGGTAAATACAGCAAAATCAATCAGTCCCTCAGTATCTCTTCCTTGCAGCTTAAATTAATTGCACTTAAATATGAACTGCAATTTTTTTTATTTTTTGTTTTCTTTGTCTGTGCTAATGAATGACTAAATCAGACCTACCAGGAAACTATCAACTACTAGGACCTACCTGGGGCTTGGACAAGATGGCCTTTGAGGCTCCTTCTCAACCTGATGCAATCTGTGGATCTTAAAGCTGGTGAATTTAAGACAAACACTAATTGACAGAGAAGTACTTGGATCATTTCTCTTTCTCTGTTTTCTAACAATAGTTACAATATTTCATTTTCTCTCCAGGAGCAGACATTTCTTTGCATTCCTGTTTTCAACAGATGTGAATGCACAGAATGCAGGACCCACAGATTGCTGCATTCCCATTTCATGGAATGATAGAGTCATTGAGGTTGAAAAAGATCTCTAAGATCATCCAGTCCAGCCATCAGCCCAACACCACCATGCCCAGCAAACCACAGTCCCAAAGTGCCATGGTCACAGGTTTCCTGAACACCTCCAGGGATGGTGACTCTGCCACCCCCTGGGCAGCCTGTTCCAATCCCTGACCACTCTCGCAGTCAAGAAATTATTCCTAATATCCAACCTGAACCTCCCATGGTTGAACTTGAAGCCATTTCCTCTTGTCTTGTTGCTTGTTTTTAGGGAAAATCACAGAATGTTAGGGGTTGGAAGGGACCTCAAAAGCTCATCCAGTCCAACCCTCCTGCCAGAGCAGGAGCACCCAGAGCAGGTCACACAGGAACACATCCAGGCAGGTCTTGAATATCTCCAGAGAGTCAGACTTCAAACCCCTCTGGGCAGCCTGTTCCAGGGCTCTGTCACCTCACAGAGAAAATTTTTTTCCTCCTGTTTCCATGGAACGTCCTCTGCCTCAGCTTCCACCACTGCCCCTTGTGCTGGCATTGGGCATCACCCAGCAGAGCCTGGCTCCAGCCTCTGGGCACTCATCCTGCACAGCTTTAGCAACAGCAATGAGGTCACCTCTCAGGCTCCTCCTCTCCAAGCTAAGAGCCCTCAGCTCCTTCAGTCTCTCCTCATAAGGAAGATGTTCCACTGCCTTCAGCATCTCTGTGGCTCTGTGCTGGACTCTCTCAAGCAGTTCCCTGAGGTCCTTCTTGAACTGAAGGGCCCAGAACTGGACGCAATATTAGAGAAGAGACCAACACCCACCTAAGTCCAACTCGAGTAGCTGTAGAGAGCCAGAAGGTCTCTCCTCAGCCTCCTTTTCTCCAGACTTCGGATTCCAGGCAGCTTCTTAATGGTGGCCCCTGGAACAAGCTCACAGTCCCATTTCTCTGACTCCTCAGCAGAAGGCTGACCAGCAGATCTCATGACAAATGAGCAGCTTTCTTTTTTTTTGGCCTCTGCTCACTGCCTACATCTCTCCCCTTGTTGTTTCTCCTCATTTGTCATTCAGAGTGATGTGCTTCAGCAGCTCTCTGACCAGCAGGTCACTAGGGAAGAAGGAATTTGCTGACAAATAGTTAGTGCTGGTAGCTCTGAGGAAGGCAGTGCATTGGTCTCATCCTTCCCAGGCTTACAACTGGCAGAGCAGAAGAAGTTGCTGCAGAAAATGGTCAGGGATCAACTTCCTATTTATTTTTAAGTAGCAATTCAACATTTCAAATCATAAACAAGGAAATTTACCTTATTTAAGGGACTCTGAGCACTTAAAACACAGGGGTTTGATGTTTTCCTCCATGTAATGATTGTTTAATACCACAATTGGAAAGCTCTACACCTAAAACATAAATTAATGTAAAATACTATGGTGAGTCACTGCTTATATGAACAGCAAAAGTTCTGCTCTGTTGATCACTGTGAAATACAAACAAAAAAGGAGCAGTGGAAATGGTACTGTACTGGGATCAGTTCTGTTCAATATCTTTATCAACAACCTGGCTGAGGGATTGAGGGCACCCTCAGCAAGTTTGATGATGATACAAAACTGGGGGGGGGCGTTGGTGAGTGTATGTCTGACACCCCTCAGGCTGTGCAGCCATCCAACAAGATCTGGACAGGCTGAGGGCTGGGTGCAGGCAAACCTCACGGAGTTCAATGAGGACAAGGGCAGGGTCCTGCATCTGGGGAGAAATAACAACAGCCACCAGGACAGGTTAGAGGCTGCCCTGCTGGAAAGCAGCTCCACAGAGAAAGACCTTGGAGTGCTGGTGGGCAGCAAGTTCTGCATGGGACAGCAATGTGCCCTTGTGGCCAAGAGAGCCAATGGGATCCTGGGGTGCAGCAAGAAAAGTGTGGCCAGCAGGGCTGGGGAGGTTCTGCTCCCCCTCTGCTCTGCCCTGCTGAGACCACAGCTGCAATCCTGTGTCCAGTTTGGGGCTGCCCAGGTCAAGAGAGACAGAGACCTGCTGGAGAGAGTCCAAGGGAGAGCCAGGAGGATGCTTAGGGGACTTGAGCATCTCCCTGGGAAGAGAGACTGAGAGCCCTGGAGCTGTTTAGTGTGGAGAAGAGAAGGCTGAGAGGGGATCTGATCAATGTCTATCAATATCTGAGGGGTGGGTGTCAAGGGGAGGGGGCCAGGCTCTTTTGGGTGGTGCCCAGTGATAAGCCAAGGAACAATGAGTTCAAACTTGACCAGAGAAGATTTCAGCTCAACATGAGGAGAAACTTCTTTTACTGTGAGGCTGATGGAGCCCTGGAGCAGGCTGCCCAGGGGGGTTGTGGAGTCTCCTTCTTTGGAGCCTTTCCAACCCCACCTGGATGCATTCTGTGCAGACTCCCCTGAGTGCTCCTGCTCTGGCAGGGGGGTTGGACCTGATGATCTCTGGATCTCCAGTCTCTAATGCACTGTGTTGCTGTGATACTAAAGAGCTTTTTGGCCTGAATTGACTACATCAGTGATGCAAGTTTGTGAGACTAGAAAACTTAACTTTGCCCACAATGAATCTGGCTATCAGGGCCCCAGAACAGTTAATAAAGACTCATCCTCTTTATCTGACCCAGCACAAGCTGATGTTTTGTGTTTCTTAGTGCTCTTCCAGCTCTCAGATTCTTCCACTGCCTGATGTTTTTCTTCTTCACAGAACTGGGGCAGTGTGAAGTGGAAAAGATCTTGAGGACCTTCTCATGCAGTCCCATGACAATGCAGAATTGTCCCCACAGAGTATTTATTACTGTGTTGTCCAGCCCAGTTTTAAATGTCACAACTGATGGAGCTGTTCCATTTCCCTGGGGATACTCTTACACAGCCTAACAGCTTTGGCTTGCAGGATGTTTTACTTAGTATTCAAGCTGAATTTTTCCTTGCTCAGCTTGATCCCAGCTGTAAAACCTTGTAACAAGTGAAATAATCCTTCCACCTCTTTGCAAAAGTGAGAAAAAGGAGAGAACAGGGTAAGAAAAATGGTGGTGCTTGATACCAAAAATATTTTCTTACTGCTGATGTGGAAGGAAAAAAAAAAAAAATATATATATATATATATATGTGTGTGTGTGTGTATGTATAAATTTTATCCCAACTGTACTCAAATCCAAAGGATTTCTTTTACCTTTGACTTAAAGTGGGCCAAGATTTAATGGCACATTTATTCAGAGCTACACATAAAAGAGGGAAAGAGCTTCAGAATGTTCACTTGTGGAGATGATGAAGGCCACATCCCTACAGAAGCTTAGGATATGGATAAAAATAATAATCACAGAATGTTAGGGGCTGGAAGTGATCTCCAAAGATCATCCAGTCCAACCCCCTGCCAGAGCAGGGTCACCTGGAGCAGGTCACACAGGAACACATCCAGGCAGGTTTTGAATATCTCCAGAGAGGGAGACTCCACAACCCCCATGGGCAGCCTGTTCCAGGGCTCTGTCACCCTCACAGGGGAAACATTTTTCCTCCTGTTTCCATGGAACTTCCTATGCCTCAGTTTCCACCATTGCCCCTTGTGCTGGCATTGGGCATCACCCAGCAGAGCCTGGCTCCAGCCTCTGGGCACTCACTCTTTGCATATTTATCAGCATGAATGAGGTCACCTCTCAGTCTCCTCTCCAAGCTAAGAGCCCTCAGCTCTCTCAGTCTCTCCTCCTAAGGAAGATGTTCCACTGCCTGCAGCATTTTTGTGGCTCTGTGCTGGATTCTTTCAAACAGTTCTCTGAGGTCCTTCTTGAACTGAGGGGCCCAGAACTGGACACAATATTCCAGATGTGACCTCACCAGGGCAGAGCAGAGAAGAGAGGAGAACTTCTCTCGACCTACTGACCACAGCTCTTCTGATCCACCCCAGGCTGCCCTTGGCCTTCTTGGCCACAAGAGTACATTTCTGGCTTATGGTCGACCTTCCATCCACCAGGACCCCCAAGTCCTTTTCCCCTCCACTGCTCTCCAGCAGGTCATTCCCCAACCTATAGTGACACCTGGGGTTGTTCTTTCCCAGGTGCCAGCCTCTCCCCTTGCCCTTGTTGAATTCCATTCCATTTCTCCCTGCCCAGCTCTCAGCCTGCCCAGGTCTGGCTGAATGGCAGCACAACCCTCCTGGGGCAGCCACTCCACCCAGTCTGGTGCCATCAGCAAACTTTCTGACAGTGCCTTCTGTACCCTCAGCCAGCTCATTGATGAATATATTGAATAGTTCTGTATTAAAGCAAATAACCTGGACACGATACTCACAGTCAAGACTCAGAGTGGTC
>NW_026539431.1:0-11149 GCF_027791375.1 Indicator indicator | reverse complement strand
GAATAACCAAGGGAGAAGTTGGTTGTAATCACTAACAGGATACACTGTACTCTTGTAAGTAACAGCACAAAAACATTCCAAGGTTATCTTAAGAACAAGGCAAGATCAGAGCAAGGCATTATAGTGTCATCTAGGAGAAGAAACAGTGACTGGCACCCGTCATTAACTCGTCAGCAAGCCCCTCAGTGAGGAAAGGCAGATGTCCACCAAGGATATATGTAGGATTAAGTTGATAAGGATGTTGCAAAACCAAAATTCCAGGCAAAAGGTGAAAAGGACATCGTGATGAAGACCACGGCCTTCCTCCCGAAGACCATCGCCCACATTTTGGGGACCCCTGCCCACAATTTCTGAGAAGCAGTACGCAGGCGCAGAGGACTGATAAGCTAATTAGCATATTAAGGCGGAATAGCCAGGATTCAGTGATAAGAATGCATAGGCGGTTGATGAATATGCATGCTTTCAGTGTATAAATCCGTGATGGCTTGCTCCCTTGGCTATGCATGCTTTGGAGGAAGGATTCCCCCGTGCATCTTGCGCAATAAACATACCTACTTTATAACTTTCGAGTTATAGAGTCCTTTTCCGTACATCAGTTTTGGCGAGCCAGCCAGGAGGATTTCTACTCGTCCGAGGGTCCAGCTGCGGAGCGGACTTTTCTGAAGCGCGCCCCGGGAGATTTTCCTCCACGGAGAAGCCTCCTCTTCTCAGCTGTTCACCCAGGGTGGAAGAGAATCCCTGGATCTACGGATAAACGGTATGTTATAGGGTTGGGGATGCTGGTAAAATGCACGGAGACGTCCGGCATACATCATATAGCCCCCAGGAAAGGAGGGTACCCTGGGAGGTAGGAGGCAGATTTGCGCAGGTTTGCTGACCAAAGGCGGCCGCTAGCGATCTTGAGTGCAGATCGAGCAAACCTGCGGTTATTAATTATTTTCATCTATTTTTACAAAAACCTTGATTGTGCTAAATTTTCTGTGTGTTGCTTAACTATTTTATTAATTATTTCTCATCCATTTTGCAAGGACTCTGATTGTGCTAGATTCTCTGTGTGTTGCTTAAATAGTACTCATATGAAAATTGTCTGAGTGTGGCAGTGTGTGAGTGAAATTAACAGAGTGATTAAGATTGTAAAATGGGAAGTGAAAACAGTAAGCTTGGTGAGAAATCGCCCTTAGGCTGTATATTGAAACACTGGAAGGATTTGGTAGGACAGGGTGGTACTGAAGATAAAAAGAGGTTAATTAAGTATTGTAATCAATGGTGGCCTTTATATAAATTAGATTATGGAGCTAAATGGCCCCAGGAAGGAGGGACGCTAGATTATAACACCCTCCTGCAACTGATGCTGTTTTTAAGAAGGGAAGGAAAGTGGGATGAAGTATCGTATGCAGATATGTTTTTTGTCCTTCGGGACAAACCTGAATGGCAAAGAGAATGTGGATTAGTACCCCCAAGAGATCCTATGGTGTTAGCACTAGAAAAGGAAGAAAGGAGGGAACTTAAAGGAAAATTAAGAAGGTGCTGCTCAGCCTGTAGTATCAGACAAAGATGTACAAAATTGAATGAGGATCAGGAACCTGAGCTTGATGATCTATTTAACCCACCTTATGAAGCAGCAAAACCAAGCTCAATTGAAGCTCCTACCTCATCTCCAGATGACCCGGAAACCCCCACTATGAACCCGAACAGCCCAGTGGCTGCACGCACTAGGCAGAAGGCTGTCTTGCAGGCACCTCTCCGAGAAGCTGTAAATCCAGACGGAGGGACAATGAAAATAAAAAATCCCATTCACGGGTTCAGACTTGAAAGAATGGAAAGAAATCTCCCAGGGGTACCGTAACGACCCAATAAACATGGCAAAACATTTCAAATTTGTAATTAAACAGCATAATCCTGATTGGAGTGACATACAATTGTTATTGGATTGCCTAACTGAAACCGAGAAACAACTGGTTATAAAAACCGCAGGGGACCTTGCTAAGGAACATTATGATGTAAAAGGAGATAACTATAGGGAATGATTTCCCCTGCTGGATCCTGAATGGGTCCCAAACCGTGCTGCTGAAATGGAGAGACTACAGGCATATCAAGAGTGGATATCCAGGGGGATGGAAAAGGCAATCCCTAGGACAATAAATTGGGCAATGTTATATGCAGTTAGACAGGGTCCCTCTGAAACCCCATCCAAATTTCTAGATAGGATAAGAGATGTGATGCGCCGACACACTTCTTTAGACCCAAATTCAGAAGTAGGCGTACAACAACTAATATCGCTCTTTTTAGGGCAGTCACAAGGGGACATTAGGCGTAAGTTACAAAGGCTACGACCCCCCGAAAACAGAGACTTAGAGAAACTATTAGAGGAGGCATGGAGAATATTTAGCAATCGAGAGGAAGGTTACAGGGGCACACAGAAAAAGATACTAGCAGTAATTAAGGAAAACGAAGATCGGAAATCAAGAATTAAGCCAAAAGGTGGACCGACACCCTTAGGTAGAAATCAGTGTGCAAGATGTAAGAAAATTGGGCACTGGAAGAACGAATGTCCTGAGCGCCAACACCAAGGAAACACTAGATGGTGCAATAGCCAAGGGAAGGCAATAGCTCACGTAGAAGGGGATAAATGACTAGCTGACCCTTTAGTTTCGATGGAATTGGGGGAAGGGCAAGAAAAATCGGAATTTTTAATTGACACGGGAGCAAGTTATTCAGTTTTAAATCAAGCCTTAATACCTTTGGAAAATGATTACATTACGGTAAAAGGTGCGACTGGCCAGGCTGAAAAGGCTTATTTTTGTAAACCCTTAAAATACAAATTGGGAAAACAGGTAGGGATCCACAGGTTCTTATACATGCCAAACTCCCCAAAGGCCCTTCTTGGAAGGGACTTATTTGAACAATTGGAAGCTACAATCAAATTTAAACAAGGGGAAGTTACTCTGGAGGTAAATGATCACCAATATGTGCAGATTATGAGTCTGTTTTTGATAAATGTCCCCTCAGAAAGGGAAATTGATACAAAGATCACTGACCAAGTATACCCTGGAGTTTGGGCAACTAATGTACCTGGACGTGCTAAAAATGCAGCACCAGTGGAGGTGAAGTTAAAAGAAGGACAAGGTGCAGTAAGGGTCAAACAATATCCACTGAAGAAGGAGGATAGGGAAGGAATTTGTCCCATGATAGAACAATTTATAGAACTAGGGTTACTAAAGGAATGTGAGTCAGGGTTTAATACACCTATCCTCCCAGTCAGAAAACCAGACGGATCTTATAGAATAGTCCAGGATTTGAGGGCCATCAATAAAATAACAGAGGATCTATATCCCGTGGTGGCCAACCCTTACACATTACTAACCACACTGACCCCAGATTTGGCCTGGTTTACAGTTTTAGATTTAAAGGACGCCTTCTTTTGCCTCCCTCTCCATGAGGCCAGCCAGAAAATTTTTGCCTTCGAGTGGGAAAACCCAAAAAGCGGTCAAAAGACCCAGCTCACCTGGACGGTGTTGCCACAGGGATATAAGAACAGCCCGACAATCTTTGGAAACCAGTTAGCAAAGGACCTGGAGTCATGGGAACCACCATCCAAAGAAGGGAAGGTACTGCAATATGTAGATGATATCCTCATAGCAACCAAGACTGAGGAATCCTGCATTACCTGCACTGTGAGTCTGTTAAACTTCCTAGGACTGCAAGGATACCGAGTATCTAAGAAAAAGGCACAGGTGGTGTTACAACAGGTCACATACCTAGGGTACGAGATTAGTGCTGGACAACGGGTTCTGGGGCAAGCCCGGAAAGAAGCCATATGCCAGACTCCCAGGCCACAGACTGTGAAGGAATTACGAACATTCCTGGGAATGACTGGATGGTGTCAATTATGGATATGTGATTATGGTTTGCTTGTTAAACCATTATACTCCCTGATATTAGCCAATCAAAAGGATGTCCAGTGGGACACCGAATCAGACAGAGGTTTCCATCAGTTGAAGAAAGCTTTGATGTCAGCACCAGCACTAGGACTCCCTGACGTAAGTAAGCCATTTCTCCTATTTTCCCATGAAAAACAGGGAATGGCACTAGGAGTATTGGCACAGGATTTAGGGCCATACAGACGGGCAGTTGCATATTTCTCTAAACAACTGGATGCTGCAGCAAAAGGGTGGCCTGGTTGCCTGAGGGCAGTAGCAGCTGTCATCCTAAATATCCAAGAAGCCCGAAAATTTACTCTAGGCCAGAAAATTACTGTTTTTGTATCTCACACTGTGTCTGCAGTCCTCGAAGCAAAAGGGGGGCATTGGCTTTCCCCACAAAGGTTCCTAAAATACCAAGCTATAATGGTTGAACAAGATGATGTCGAAATCATAACCACCAACATTATCAACCCAGCTTCATTCCTCGGAGGAAACCACGGGGAACCAGTTGACCACAACTGTCTGGAGACAATCGAAGCCACATACTCCAGCCGCACAGATCTCAAAGACGTTCCTATCGATGGAGCCGAACACTGGTTCACAGATGGAAGCAGCTATATGCTGAATGGGAAACGACACTCTGGTTATGCCGTCACAACCTCTGAGAAGGTAATAGAGTCTGGGTCACTACCAGCAGATACCTCAGCACAGAAGGCTGAAATCATAGCCCTTACCCGAGCTTTGGAAAAGGCTCAGGGAAAGGCCGTGAATATTTGCACAGATTCTAAGTACGCTTTTGGAGTAGTACATGCTCATGGGGCCATATGGAAGGAAAGAGGACTGTTAAATTCTCAAGGAAAAACTATTAAACACGCAGAAGAAGTTTTAAGGCTCCTAAATGCGGTCCAACTTCCTGAAAAGGTGGCAATTATGCATATCAAGGCACACCAGAAGGTGAGCACGGAATTGGAAAGAGGAAATGAGCTGGCGGACAGAGAGGCAAAACAGGCAGCTAAAGAAACAATTAAAATAGAGGGTGCACTAATTCCTGATGGACAAATACCTCTAGAAGGTAAGCCAGAATACACAAAAGAAGATCGTAAACTTGTTACTGACTTAGAAGGGTCATATAATGAAGATGGGTGGGCCATAACTGGGAGTGGGCAAATCATTATTCCCTCCTGTATGGTATGGTCGCTAGTTCGAGAGGAGCATAGGAAAAGACACTGGGGGGCAGAAGCCCTATACAAGGATCTTATCAGGAATATAGTGGCCCGAAACTTATATACTACAGTAAGACAAGTAACTCAACAATGTGATCTTTGTCTCCAGACTAACCCCAAAATTACTAAAGGACCAAAGTTAGGAAAAATTGGGAGGGGAAATGGTCTGGGGCAACACTGGCAAATTGATTTCTCGGAACTCCCTAGAAAAGGGGGGTATCAATATTTACTAGTGTTAACAGACACCTTTTCGGGCTGGCCAGAAGCTTACCCGTGCAGAGCAGCTAAGGCGCGGGAGGTAACTAAGATGTTGCTCCAAGAAATAATACCTCGATTTGGGGTCCCAGCGGTGATATCCTCAGATAGAGGACCACACTTTATATCCAAAATAGTGCAACAAATCAGCCACCATCTAGGAATAGACTGGCAGTTACACACCCCATATCGGCCTCAATCAAGTGGTCAGGTGGAAAAGATGAACCACCTGATCAAACAGCAAATTGTCAAATTAGGCCAGGAAACTAATCTGACATGGCCTCAGGCCTTACCATTAGCCCTTCTACGAATACGAACCAGACCAAGAGCAAAAGAAGGGCTCAGTCCATTCGAAATCCTATATGGACGACCCTATGGAACACAGAAAGGGACATCTTCACAAGTTGGTGAAGAATTAATGTCCTCCTATATGGTGGCATTGAACAAGCAATTGAAAAAGATCGAGAAACATGTAACTGGGACGCGCAGCAGGGGTCTAGATGGGCCTGTTCATGATATACAACCAGGAGACTATGTATATGTTAAGTCTTTTACAGAAAAGACCCTGGAACCACAGTGGACCGGGCCCTTCCAAGTGCTTCTCACCACCTATACTGCGGTCAAGGTTAAAGGACAGAATTCCTGGATCCATCACACCCGAATCAAGAAATCTCCTGCAGCCCTGTGGAAAGCAACTCCAGGCGACGGGGGACTGAAACTCAAGTTTACTCGAAACAAATAAGTATATTCTGACATGGTCTATAAAGGACTAACCCTTCTAATGGCAATCATAATGATCCAAAGCCTAGATAATGTCTCTAAGAGCTATATTCTTGATGACAGGGGTGCTGTACTCCATTTTAATTGTACAACTTTTCAGGCAGATTGTGATTTACCCTAAGAGTACCGAAGTCACCTTGGTAATAATATTTCACAGCAAACAAATTATTTTGAAAATTTCAGGAAAACGTTGAATTGCAGAATATTAAACGAAACTAAAGCAACAGCTGCAGGGCCCCAGATAACTACTACCTTCCCTACTACTTCCATCCCCAACCTAGCAACAGAGACACTAAAACCTAGTAGTCGAGAAAACCGAGAAGCTAGTATTTACAAAATAGGACCATACATAATAAGAAATACAGGAGAGCAGCAGGTACTATTTAACCCAGAATGGTCTCTCAAGAGAATAGAATTACAGATGCAAATCAGTGTTTCTGATATACAACCATCCTGTTCCACCTTCTTACGTACTTCTTATGAAGGATGGACAACCTGGTTAAGGAAAAGAGGAAACATTTATCGAAACCGTGTGACAAGGGATATAACTGGAGTGCTTAGGGACAGGACTGGGAGTATTAAATTCCATAGACTCTGAGGTAATAATGAATAAACTAGCAGCCACTACTGCAGATTTATTGAAATTACAACAGCCACTGAGGTCCTCCCTATTAGCATTAGGGGCACATCAATGGTTAGTATCGAGGGTACTTCCTGAATGGGAACAAACGAATATGGAAGACCACCAACTCATCGCTGAGGCATTAGGGGGACTTCAGGATGATGTTGCTTTAGCTCTGAGCTGCATCCAAGCTCAATTATGGGTACAATCAATAGCTGCATCTATCATAAGGGAGGGAGAGGAAGGTATTTTTCCCACAGAAATCCAAAAGATGGTATGGGACAGTGCCACAGAGGTAGAAAGAAAACTACAATCGTAGTGGAATATGGTAAACTTTACTTACAATCCCACTACACATACGATTACAACTTTTGTATTGACTATACATAACACCCAGATAATTACCATACACCCCATTGTGGCTCTTGAAATCAATCATAATGAGGCCCTATTATATCCTTTTGAACACAGGACATGGGCCAGGAAAGTGGATAATAAATGGCAGACAGTAGATTTAGAATCATGCATTATAAGAGAACAACAAGGATTTCTATGTGAAAGCAATACCTTAGTAGCCCAAGACACCTGCTTAGACACCGATCAGAATGTGTGCCATTTTGAAGCCCGTCCAAATGCAGATTTAAAAACAGTAGTTATATATGCAGGAAAGGGATGTGCATGCTTAAGGACAAGATGTAGTACAATAACTATTGATGAAAAAGTAAAGAAAACCGCACAATATTTTAATTATTGTATCTGCAATTTCACAACTATTACGGGATGTGATTTTAACTATTCAGCACCGATAGTCTCACATCAGCTCTTGAGATCAGGCTTTACCCTGTCGCAAATGGTGACCCCCACTCCTATAGGCTTAAACATGAGCAGTATAAAAGAATTGTTAAAGCATGAGGATTTACAACATATTCTGACAGAAATTAAAGAAAAGTGGCAGGAAACGCTTCTCATGGTCCACCAGGATACAGAAGGGATTAAGAAAGTCCTAAAAAGAGTAGAACAAGAAGGGAATTACAATTGGTGGGATAGCTTTTTTGGATGGTCACCCTCTGCTACAGGGATTTTGAACTTTATGATGCATCCTCTTGTAGTCTTACTAATCAGTATGAGCATCCTATTAATAATGACCATACTATTATATTTATGGGCCTGGCAGATGTTCAGAAAATTAACCATTATCTATGATGCTCTGTATCACTCAGGAAACTTAGTTAAGTAAAAGAATTTACTTAGATAGAAAAGAGGGGATTGATATGGGGATATGAAGGAATAGAAGAAAACATAGAATAGAACATTATGATTAATTGTATATCTACACTGAGAACATAGAAACAATAACAAAGGGAGAAGTTGGTTGCAGTCACTAACAGGACACACTGTACTCTTGCAAGTCACAGCACAAAAATATTCCAAGGTTATCTTAAGAACAAGGCAAGAACAGAGCAAGGCATTATAGTGTCATCTAGGAGAAGAAACAGTGACTGGCACCCATCATTAACTCGTCAGCAAGCCCCTCAGTGAGGAAAGGCAGATGTCCACCAAGGATATACGTAGGATTAAGTTGATAAGGATGTTGCAAAACCAAAATTCCAGGCAAAAGGTGAAAAGGACATCGTGATGAAGACCACGGCCTTCCTCCCGAAGACCACCGCCCACATTTTGGGAACCCCTGCCCACAATTTCTGAGAAGCACTACACAGGCACAGAGGACTGATAACCTAATTAGCATACGAAGCGGGAACAGGAGGGTTTCAGTGATAAGAATGTATAGGCGTTTGATGAATATGCATGCTTTCAGTGTATAAATCCGGGATGGCTTGCTCCCTTGGGTATGCACGCTTTGGAAGAAGGATTCCCCCGTGCATCTTGCGAAATAAACATACCTACTTTATAACTTTCGAGTTATAGAGTCCTTTTCCGTACGTCAGTATTATGGTGCACTGAGCTCCTGTGTCAACCAAGGCCCTGTACTTCTGAAATTTTGAAGTGCCAGGCCACAGGATGTACACATCCCAATAGATTCTGTTGTCTCCATTATCCCTTACCTCCCTCTGGCAGAAGGCAGGGCACCCCTAATTCTGGGAATTACATCCACGTGTAAGCTGGCACAACGTCCAGCACCAGAATTAGAATAACTCTTGGACCTATCAGAGTTGTTCTGGGAAACTGAGGAAGTGACAGCTACCCTTCTGGTATTGTTACCTTGGGATCTGCCACTCTGCAGCTTCCGTAACCTCCTGAAAAGATCAGAAGTTGGTTGACCATCCCATCTGTTCATGTTCTCACCAAACTGATCACGCAGAGTTATCCAGATACTGCCACGTGATTGCTTCTGCTGTCTCTTTTGGTTTGAGCTGTTCTGGAATGGCCTTCTTGGAGGACGTCTGTTCCTAACAGCTGAAACTTGTATCCATCTGGAGGAAGAGGAATCAGAATCATCCCCCTTCATCAAGTTGGATATGGAGGTTTTACGTTCCTCCTTCAGCTCTTTCATGCAATTCTCTATCTCTCCAGACAAAGTTTCAATGGCTGAAACCAAAGAGGTACGTGCAAGACTATCCTCCAATTGCCTCATTTGGTCAGTGAAATGGCCAACAGTAGGAGGCACTCCACCATAATTTCTTGCCACAATTCTGCTTGCCAGAATGGTAGCATAATTAAGAGGAGCAAGCTTAATCAGCTTTTTGGCAAGGCCTGTTCCAACAGGAATTTCATCAGGATTCAGAGTCTCATGATCTCCATACATCACTTCTCTCACAGCAAACTCTCTCAGACGCTTGATTCCCTCCTCTCTTGTGGTCCAAGGCTTAGGGTTCCATGGTAAATCATCTCTGCTGGGGTATCTCAGCAGGACTGCCAGTAGGAGGTATGCCCACAGAGAAACTTTACCAATGCCCTTGTCTAGATGCCTGTCTATGCCAGTATCTTTTGAGAGCATACCCAACTGGGACGCCGATTTGTTGCCTACCACCAACGCTGGAGCTCCCGTATCAAAACACCTGGCTAGCCAAGAAAGGACTGGCTCAGTGTCTCCTCTGATGTAATCCTTCCTCACATGTCTAATTTCCTGTCTGGGTGCATTAGCTGACTGTATATCATCCTCATCATCATCATCATCATCATCTTGAGGTCGCTGTCCCCATACTCCTTCTGTAATGCTCCGTGCAATTTCGTGGAGTTCAGAGGCACTTCCAGCAGTTGCTAATTTACCAAGGTCTACATCCTGACCTGAAGTAGAAAAGAGACTTCAACTGAAATCTTATAGTGGGTTAAGGAATCTATAGGGTTCCTGAAGAATGTAACTGCTGCCAAGAAGACATCACACCTGGCTGCTGGCTGCAATCCAGTAGGCTAAGGAGGCAGAGTTAACATATACTGGTGGAACCTAATCCTGATCCTAACCCTTGTATAAGGAGTCCAGTCAAAATCAAAGAGACTATCTACCATGTTCCCATGTGCGAGTAAATTCACTTCCAATACTAGTAATCATAGGCAGGCATAGATGTGATAAAAGCCTAACAATTTGAGATCGATAATCCCTTGAAAATATCTACTCAAAATAGATTAGCTTTGGATTTGTTTTATGCTAAGGAGGGTTTCTTGGGACGATACTTCCTGGGGATTTAAAGATAAGTTAACTTGTTGATTTCTGAATATGAGTTGGCTCAAACAGTTGTTTGTAATGCTTGTTGGAATAATTGTAATACTGATCTGTATAAACCTTAGTAATTATTGTTTTAAGATGATAAGACTTTTAGGTAAAATTGTTTGTACTAATAAGTCACAAGTAGATGGTAGTAGTTTTGAAGATTTAGAAATTACAACAGAAATCAATAGTAGACAAAAGAGAAAATGGGGGATTATGATGAATATAACAATGATTTGTGTTAAAGGGTGAGCTAGGAGTAAAGTTCAAGGAGCTTGTTTTGGAAAACTGCAAGAGACTCTGTTTTCAAAAAACTCGAACAGAGAGCTCTAAACCAGACAAATCAAAAGCCCAGAAGGGGCCAGACTAAAGATAAGTGCTATGCAACGAGTTCTATCAAGGAATGCGTGGAATGTGTTGACTTCAGACAAGAAACCTGAGGAACGGTGCATGCTTAAGAGGGGGGTTATTCAGCAGACACTGTGAGGAAGGTTTCCTTACTTCATCCATCAACCCCTGACCAGACCCCTACCAAGCAGAATGCGCATGAGCAAGGAAATCCCACCCATTCCGAGAACTCATTATCATATCCCTGCCTTCTATTTAGCATAAGCCTGTTTATGTAGATAAGGTAGCTATATAAGATTGAAGAAGCTATTGTAATTGCTGCTGTGAGAGGTTG
>NW_026539430.1:0-11196 GCF_027791375.1 Indicator indicator | reverse complement strand
GGGGGGGGGGGGGGGGGGGGGGGGGGGGGGGGGGGGGGGGGGGGGGGGGGGGGGGGGGGGGGGGGGGGGGGGGGGGGGGGGGTGGGGGGGGGGGGGGGGGGGGGGGGGGGGGGGGGGGGGGGGGGGGGGGGGGGGGGGGGGGGGTGGGGGGGGGGGGGGGGGGGGGGGGGGGGGGGTGGGGGGGGGGGGGGGGGGGGGGGGGGGGGGGGGGGGGGGGGGGGGGGGGGGGTGGGGGGGGGGGGGGGGGGGTGGGGGGGGGGGGGGGGGGGGGTGGGGGGGGGGGGGGGGGGGGGGGGGGGGGGGGGTGGGGGGGGGGGGGGGGGGGGGGGGGGGGGGGGGGGGGGGGGGGGGGGGGGGGGGGGGGGGTGGGGGGGGGGGGGGGGGGGGGGGGGGGGGGGGGGGGGGGGGGGTGGGGGGGGGGGGGGGGGGGGGGGGGGGGGGGGGGGGGGGGGGGGGGGGGGGGGGGGGGGGGGGGGGGGGGGGGGGGGGGGGGGGGGGGGGGGTGGGGGGGGGGGGGGGGGGGGGGGGGGGGGGGGGGGGGGGGGGGGGGGGGGGGGGGGTGGGGGGGGGGGGGGGGGGGGGGGGGGGGGGGGGGGGGGGGGGGGGGGGGGGGGGGGGGGGGGTGGGGGGGGGGGGGGGGGGGGGGGGGGGGGGGGGGGGGGGGGGGGGGGGGGGGGGGGGGGGGGGGGGGGGGGGGGGGGGGGTGGGGGGGGGGGGGGGGGGGGGGGGGGTGGGGGGGGGGGGGGGGGGGGGGGGGGGGGGGGGGGGGGGGGGGGGGGGGGGGGGGGGGTGGGGGGGGGGGGGGGGGGGGGGGGGGGGGGGGGGGGGGGGGGGGGGGGGGGGGGGGGGGTGGGGGGGGGGGGGGGGGGGGGGGGGGGGGGGGGGGGGGGGGGGGGGGGGGGGGGGGGGGGGGGGGGGGGGGGGGGGGGGGGGGGGGGGGGGGGGGGGGGGGGGGGGGGGGGGGGGGGGGGGGGGGGGGGGGGGGGGGGTGGGGGGGGGGGGGGGGGGGGGGGGGGGGGGGGGGGGTGGGGGGGGGGGGGGGGGGGGGGGGGGGGGGGGGGGGGGGGGGGGGGGGGGGGGGTGGGGGGGGGGGGGGGGGGGGGGGGGGGGGGGGGGGGGGGGGGGGTGGGGGGGGGGGGGGGGGGTGGGGGGGGGGGGGGGGGGGGGGGGGGGGGGGGGGGGGGGGGGGGGGGGGGGGGGGGGGGGGGGTGGGGGGGGGGGGGGGGGGGGGGGGGGGGGGTGGGGGGGGGGGGGGGGGGGGGGGGGGGGGGGGGGGGGGGGGGGGTGGGGGGGGGGGGGGGGGGGGGGGGGGGGGGGGGGGTGGGGGGGGGGGGGGGGGGGGGGGGGGGGGGGGGGGGGGGGGGGGGTGGGGGGGGGGGGGGGGGGGGGGGGGGGGGGGGGGGGGGGGGGGGGGGGGGGGGGGGTGGGGGGGGGGGGGGGGGGGGGGGGGGGGGGGGGGTGGGGGGGGGGGGGGGGGGGGGGGGGGGGGGGTGGGGGGGGGGGGGGGGGGGGGGGGGGGGGGGGGGTGGGGGGGGGGGGGGGGGGGGGGGGGGGGGGGGGGGGTGGGGGGGGGGGGGGGGGGGGGGGGGGGGGGGGGGGGGGGGGGGGGGGGGGGGGGGGGTGGGGGGGGGGGGGGGGGGGGGGGGGGGGGGGGGGGGGGGGGGGGGGGGGGGGGGGGGGGGGGGGGTGGGGGGGGGGGGGGGGGGGGGGGGGGGGGGGGGGGGGGGGGGGGGGGGGGGGGGGGGGGGGGGGGGTGGGGGGGGGGGGGGGGGGGGGGGGGGGGGGGGGGGGGGGGGGGGTGGGGGGGGGGGGGGGGGGGGGGGGGGGGGGGGGGGGGGGGGGGGGGGGGGGGGTGGGGGGGGGGGGGGGGGGGGGGGGGGGGGGGGGGTGGGGGGGGGGGGGGGGGGGGGGGGGGGGGGGGGGGGGGGGGGGTGGGGGGGGGGGGGGGGGGGGGGGGGGGGGGGGGGGGGGGGGGGGGGGGTGGGGGGGGGGGGGGGGGGGGGGGGGGGGGGGGGTGGGGGGGGGGGGGGGGGGGGGGGGGGGGGGGGGGGGGGGGGGGGGGGGGGGGGGGGGGGGGGGGGGGGGGGGGGGGGGGGGGGGGGGGGGGGGGGGGGGGGGGGGGGGGGGGGGGGGGGGGGGGGGGGGGGGGTGGGGGGGGGGGGGGGGGGGGGGGGGGGGGGGGGGGGGGGGGGGGGGGGGGGGGGGGGGGGTGGGGGGGGGGGGGGGGGGGGGGGGGGGGGGGTGGGGGGGGGGGGGGGGGGGGGGGGGGGGGGGGGGGGGGGGGGGGGGGGGGGGGGGGGGGGGGGGGGGGGGGGGGGGGGGGGGGGGGGGGTGGGGGGGGGGGGGGGGGGGGGGGGGGGGGGGGGGGGGGGGGGGGGGGGGGGGGGGGGGGGGGGGGGGGGGGGGGGGGGGGGGGGGGGGGGGGGGGGGGGGGGGGGGGGGGGGGGGGGGGGGGGGGGGGGGGGGTGGGGGGGGGGGGGGGGGGGTGGGGGGGGGGGGGGGGGGGGGGGGGGGGGGGGGGGGGGGTGGGGGGGGGGGGGGGGGGGGGGGGGGGGGGGGGGGGGGGGGGGGGGGGGGGGGGGGGGGGGGGGGGGGGGGGGGGGGGGGGGGGGGGGGGGGGGGGGGGGTGGGGGGGGGGGGGGGGGGGGGGGGGGGGGGGGGGGGGGGGGGGGGGGGGGGGGGGGGGGGGGGGGGGGGGGGGGGGGGGGGGGGGGGGGGTGGGGGGGGGGGGGGGGGGGGGGGGGGGGTGGGGGGGGGGGGGGGGGGGGGGGGGGGGGGGGGGGGGGGGGGGGGGGGGGGGGGGGGGGGGGGGGGGGGGGGGGGGGGGGGGGGGGGGGGGGGGGGGGGGGGGGGGGGGGGGGGGGGGGGGGGGGGGGGGGGGGGGGGGGGTGGGGGGGGGGGGGGGGGGGGGGGGGGGGGGGGGGGGGGGGGGGGGGGGGGGGGGGGGGGGGGGGGGGGGGGGGGGGGGGGGAGGGGGGGGGGGGGGGGGGGGGGGTGGGGGGGGGGGGGGGGGGGGGGGGGGGGGGGGGGGGGGGGGGGGGGGGGGGGGGGGGGGGGGGGGGGGGGGGGGGGGGGGGGGGGGGGGGGGGGGGGGGGGGGGGGGGGGGGGGGGGGGGGGGGTGGGGGGGGGGGGGGGGGGGGGGGGGGGGGGGGGGGGGGGGGGGGGGGGGGGGGGGGGGGGGGGGTGGGGGGGGGGGGGGGGGGGGGGGGGGGGGGGGGGGGGGGGGGGGGGGGGGGGGGGGGGGGGGGGGGGGGGGGGGGGGGGGGGGGGGGGTGGGGGGGGGGGGGGGGGGGGGGGGGGGGGGGGGGGGGGGGGGGGGGGGGGGGGGGGGGGGTGGGGGGGGGGGGGGGGGGGGGGGGGGGGGGGGGGGGGGGGGGGGGGGGGGGGGGGGGGGGGGGGGGGGGGGGGGGGGGGGGGGGGGGGGGGGGGGGGGGGGGGGGGGGGGGGGGGGGGGGGGGGGGGGGGGGGGGGGGGGGGGGGGGGGGGGGGGGGGGGGGGGGGGGGGGGGGGGGGGGGGGGGGGGGGGGGGGGGGGGGGGGGGGGGGGGGGGGGGGGGGGGGGGGGGGGGGGGGGGGGGGGGGGGTGGGGGGGGGGGGGGGGGGGGGGGGGGGGGGGGGGGGGGGGGGGGGGGTGGGGGGGGGGGGGGGGGGGGGGGGGGGGGGGGGGGGGGGGGGGGGGGGGGGGGTGGGGGGGGGGGGGGGGGGGGGGGGGGGGGGGGGGGGTGGGGGGGGGGGGGGGGGGGGGGGGGGGGGGGGGGGGGGGGGGGGGGGGGGGGGGGGGGGGGGGGGGTGGGGGGGGGGGGGGGGGGGGGGGGGGGGTGGGGGGGGGGGGGGGGGGGGGGGGGGGGGGGGGGGGGTGGGGGGGGGGGGGGGGGGGGGGGGGGGGGGGGGGGGGGGGGGGGGGGGGGGGGGGGGGGGGGGGGGGGGGGGGGGGGGGGGGGGGGGGGGGGGGGGGGGGGGGGGGGGGGGGGGGGGGGGGGGGTGGGGGGGGGGGGGGGGGGGGGGGGGGGGGGGGGGGGGGGGGGGGGGGGGGGGGGGGGGGGTGGGGGGGGGGGGGGGGGGGGGGGGGGGGGGGGGGGGGGGGGGGGGGGGGTGGGGGGGGGGGGGGGGGGGGGGGGGGGGGGGGGGGGGGGGGGGGGGGGGGGGGGGGGGGGGGGGGTGGGGGGGGGGGGGGGGGGGGGGGGGGGGGGGGGGGGGGGGGGTGGGGGGGGGGGGGGGTGGGGGGGGGGGGGGGGGGGGGGGGGGGGGGGGGGGGGGGGGGGGGTGGGGGGGGGGGGGGGGGGGGGGGGGTGGGGGGGGGGGGGGGGGGGGGGGGGGGGGGGGGGGGGGGGGGGGGGGGGGGGGGGGGGGGGGGGGGGGTGGGGGGGGGGGGGGGGGGGGGGGGGGGGGGGGGGGGGGGGGGGGGGGGGGGGGGGGGGGGGGGGGGGGGGGGGGGGGGGGGGGGGGGGGGGGGGGGGGGGGGGGGGGGGGGGGGGGGGGGGGGGGGGGGGGGGGGGTGGGGGGGGGGGGGGGGGGGGGGGGGGGGGGGGGGGGGGGGGGGGGGGGGGGGGGGGTGGGGGGGGGGGGGGGGGGGGGGGGGGGGGGGGGGGGGGGGGGGGGGGGGGGGGGGGGGGGGGGGGGGGGGGGGGTGGGGGGGGGGGGGGGGGGGGGGGGGGGGGGGGGGGGGGGGGGGGGGGGGGGGGGGGTGGGGGGGGGGTGGGGGGGGGGGGGGGGGGGGGGGGGGGGGGGGGGGGGGGGGGGGGGGGGGGGGGGGGGGGGGGGGGGGGGGTGGGGGGGGGGGGGGGGGTGGGGGGGGGGGGGGGGGGGGGGGGGGGGGGGGGGGGGGGGGGGGGGGGGGGGGGGGGGGGGGGGGGGGGGGGGGGGGGGGGGGGGGGGGGGGGGGGTGGGGGGGGGGGGGGGGGGGGGGGGGGGGGGGGGGGGGGGGGGGGGGGGGGGGGGGGGGGGGGGGGGGGGGGGGGGTGGGGGGGGGGGGGGGGGGGGGGGGGGGGGGGGGGGGGGGGGGGGGGGGGGGGGGGGGGGGGGGGGGGGGGGGGGGGGGGGGGGGGGGGGGGGTGGGGGGGGGGGGGGGGGGGGGGGGGGGGGGGGGGGGGGGGGGGGGGGGGGGGGGGGGGTGGGGGGGGGGGGGGGGGGGGGGGGGGGGTGGGGGGGGGGGGGGGGGGGGGGGGGGGGGGGGGGGGGGGGGGGGGGGGGTGGGGGGGGGGGGGGGGGGGGGGGGGGGGGGGGGGGGGGGGGGGGGGGGGGGGGGGGGGGGGGGGGGGGGGGGGGGGGGGGGGGGGGGGGGGGGTGGGGGGGGGGGGGGGGGGGGGGGGGGGGGGGGGGGGGGGGGGGGGGGGGGGGGGGGGGGGGGGGGGGGTGGGGGGGGGGGGGGGGGGGGGGGGGGGGGGGGGGGGGGTGGGGGGGGGGGGGGGGGGGGGGGGGGGGGGGGGGGGGGGGGGTGGGGGGGGGGGG
The DNA here is from genome assembly GCF_027791375.1 of Indicator indicator. Lineage (NCBI taxonomy): Eukaryota > Metazoa > Chordata > Aves > Piciformes > Indicatoridae > Indicator > Indicator indicator. The sequence continues at coordinate 5,748 of NW_026539430.1, read as the reverse complement.
GGGGGGGGGGGGGGGGGGGGGGGGGGGGGGGGGGGGGGGGGGGGGGGGGGGGGGGGGGGGGGGGGGGGGGGGGGGGGGGGGGGGGGGTGGGGGGGGGGGGGGGGGGGGGGGGGGGGGGGGGGGGGGTGGGGGGGGGGGGGGGGGGGGGGGGGGGGGGGGGGGGGGGGGGGGGGGGGGGGGGGGGGTGGGGGGGGGGGGGGGGGGGGGGGGGGGGGGGGGGGGGGGGGTGGGGGGGGGGGGGGGGGGGGGGGGGGGGGGGGGGGGGGGGGGGGGGGGGGGGGGGGGGGGGGGGGGGGGGGGGGGGGGGGGGGGGGGGGGGGGGGGGGGGGGGGGGGGGGGGGGGGGGGGGGGGGGGGGGGGGGGGGGGGGGGGGGGGGGGGGGGGGGGGGGGGGGGGGGGGGGGGGGGGGTGGGGGGGGGGGGGGGGGGGGGGGGGGGGGGGGGGGGGGGGGGGGGGGGGGGGGGGGGGGGGGGGGGGGGGGGGGGGGGGGGGTGGGGGGGGGGGGGGGGGGGGGGGGGGGGGGGGGGGGGGGGGGGGGGGGGGGGGGGGGGGGGGGGGGGGGGGGGGGGGGGGGGGGGGGGGGGGGGGGGGGGGGGGTGGGGGGGGGGGGGGGGGGGGGGGGGGGGGGGGGGGGGGGGGGGGGGGGGGGGGGGGGGGGGGGGGGGGGGGGGGGGGGGGGGGGGGGGGGGGGGGGGGTGGGGGGGGGGGGGGGGGGGGGGGGGGGGGGGGGGGGGGGGGTGGGGGGGGGGGGGGGGGGGGGGGGGGGGGGGGGGGGGGGTGGGGGGGGGGGGGGGGGGGGGGGGGGGGGGGGGGGGGGGGGGGGGGGGGGGGGGGGGGGGGGGGGGGGGGGGGGGGGGGGGGGGGGGGGGGGGGGGGGGGGGGGGGGGGGGGGGGGGGGGGGGGGGGGGGGGGGGGGGGGGGGGGGGGGGGGGGGGGGGGTGGGGGGGGGGGGGGGGGGGGGGGGGGGGGGGGGTGGGGGGGGGGGGGGGGGTGGGGGGGGGGGGGGGGGGGGGGGGGGGGGGGGGGGGGGGGGGGGGGGGGGGGGGGGGGGGGGGGGGGGGGGGGGGGGGGGGGGGGGGGGGGGGGGGGGGGGGGGGGGGGGGGGGGGGGGGGGGGGGGGGGGGGGGGGGGGGGGGGGGGGGGGGGGGGGGGGGGGGGGGGGGGGGGGGGGGGGGGGGGGGGGGGGGGGGGGGGGGGGGGGGGGGGGGGGGGGGGGGGGGGGGGGGGGGGGGGGGGGGGGGGGGGGGGGGGGGGGGGGGGGGGGGGGGGGGGGGGGGGGGGGGGGGGGGGGGGGGGGGGGGGGGGGGGGTGGGGGGGGGGGGGGGGGGGGGGGGGGGGGGGGGGGGGGGGGGGGGGGGGGGGGGGGGGGGGGGGGGGGGGGGGGGGGGGGGGGTGGGGGGGGGGGGGGGGGGGGGGGGGGGGGGGGGGGGGGGGGGGGGGGGGGGGGGGTGGGGGGGGGGGGGGGGGGGGGGGGGGGGGGGGGGGGGGGGGGGGGGGGGGGGGGGGGGGGGGGGGGGGGGGGGGGGGTGGGGGGGGGGGGGGGGGGGGGGGGGGGGGGGGGGGGGGGGGGGGGGGGGGGGGGGGGGTGGGGGGGGGGGGGGGGGGGGGGGGGGGGGGGGGGGGGGGGGGGGGGGGGGGGGGGGGGGGGGGGGGGGGGGGGGGGGGGGGGGGGGGGGGGGGGGGGGGGGGGGGGGGGGGGGGGGGGGGGGGGGGGGGGGGGGGGGGGGGGGGGGGGGGGGGGGGGGGGGGGGGGGGGGGGGGGGGGGGGGGGGGGGGGGGGGGGGGGGGGGGGGTGGGGGGGGGGGGGGGGGGGGGGGGGGGGGGGGGGGGGGGGGGGGGGGGGGTGGGGGGGGGGGGGGGGGGGGGGGGGGGGGGGGGGGGGGGGGGGGGGGGGGGGTGGGGGGGGGGGGGGGGGGGGGGGGGGGGGGGGGGGGGGGGGGGGGGGGGGGGGGGGGGGGGGGGGGGGGGGGGGGGGGGGTGGGGGGGGGGGGGGGGGGGGGGGGGGGGGGGGGGGGGGGGGGGGGGGGGGGGGGGGGGGGGGGGGGGGGGGGGGGGGGGGGGGTGGGGGGGGGGGGGGGGGGGGGGGGGGGGGGGGGGGGGGGGGGGGGGGGGGGGGGGGGGGGGGGGGGGGGGGGGGGGGGGGGGGGGGGGGGGGGGGGGGGGGGGGGGGGGGGGGGGGGGTGGGGGGGGGGGGGGGGGGGGGGGGGGGGGGTGGGGGGGGGGGGGGGGGGGGGGGGGGGGGGGGGGGGGGGGGGGGGGGGGGGGGGTGGGGGGGGGGGGGGGGGGGGGGGGGGGGGGGGGGGGGGGGGGGGGGGGGGGGGGGGGGGGGGGGGGGGGGGGGGGGGGGGGGGGGGGGGTGGGGGGGGGGGGGGGGGGGGGGGGGGGGTGGGGGGGGGGGGGGGGGGGGGGGGGGGGGGGGGGGGGGGGGGGGGGGGGGTGGGGGGGGGGGGGGGGGGGGGGGGGGGGGGGGTGGGGGGGGGGGGGGGGGGGGGGGGGGGGGGGGGGGGGGGGGGGGGGGGGGGGGGGGGGGGGGGGGGGGGGGGGGGGGGGGGGGGGGGGGGGGGGGGGGGGTGGGGGGGGGGGGGGGGGGGGGGGGGGGGGGGGGGGGGGGGGGGGGGGGGGGGGGGGGGGGGGGGGGGGGGGGGGGGGGGGGGGGGGGGGGGGGGGGGGGGTGGGGGGGGGGGGGGGGGGGGGGGGGGGGGGGGGGTGGGGGGGGGGGGGGGGGGGGGGGGGGGGGGGGGGGGGGGGGGGGGGGGGTGGGGGGGGGGGGGGGGGGGGGGGGGGGGGGGGGGGGGGGGGGGGGGGGGGGTGGGGGGGGGGGGGGGGGGGGGGGGGGGGGGGGGGGGGGGGGGGGGGTGGGGGGGGGGGGGGGGGGGGGGGGGGGGGGGGGGGGGTGGGGGGGGGGGGGGGGGGGGGGGGGGGGGGGGGGGGGGGGGGGGGGGGGGGGGGGGGGGGGGGTGGGGGGGGGGGGGGGGGGGGGGGGGGGGGGGGGGGGGGGGGGGGGGGGGGGGGGGGGGGGGGGGGGGGGGGGGGGGGGGGGGGGGGGGGGGGGGGGGGGGGGTGGGGGGGGGGGGGGGGGGGGGGGGGGGGGGGGGGGGGGGGGGGGGGGGGGGGGGGGGGGGGGGGGGGGGGGGGGGGGGGGGGGGGGGGGGGGGGGGGGGGGGGGGGGGGGTGGGGGGGGGGGGGGGGGGGGGGGGGGGGGGGGGGGGGGGGGGGGGGGGGGGGGGGGGGGGGGGGGGGGGGGGGGGTGGGGGGGGGGGGGGGGGGGGGGGGGGGGGGGGGGGGGGGGGGGGGGGGGGGGGGGGGGGGGGGGGGGGTGGGGGGGGGGGGGGGGGGGGGGGGGGGGGGGGGGGGGGGGGGGGGGGGGGGGGGGGGGGGGGGGGGGGGGGGGGGGGGGGGGGGGGGGGGGGGGGGGGGGGGGGGGGGGGGGGGGGGGGGGGGGGGGGGGGGGGGTGGGGGGGGGGGGGGGGGGGGGGGGGGGGGGGGGGGGGGGGGGGGGGGGGGGGGGGGGGGGGGGGGGGGGGGGGGGGGGGGGGGGGGTGGGGGGGGGGGGGGGGGGGGGGGGGGGGGGGGGGGGGGGGGGGGGGGGGGGGGGGGGTGGGGGGGGGGGGGGGGGGGGGGGGGGGGGGGGGGGGGGGGGGGGGGGGGGGGGGGGGGTGGGGGGGGGGGGGGGGGGGGGGGGGGGGGGGGGGGGGGGGGGGGGGGGGGGGGGGGGGGGGGGGGGGGGGTGGGGGGGGGGGGGGGGGGGGGGGGGGGGGGGGGGGGGGGGGGGGGGGGGGGGGGGGGGGGGGTGGGGGGGGGGGGGGGGGGGGGGGGGGGGGGGGGGGGGGGGGTGGGGGGGGGGGGGGGGGGGGGGGGGGGGGGGGGGGGGGGGGGTGGGGGGGGGGGGGGGGGGGGGGGGGGGGGGGGGGGGGTGGGGGGGGGGGGGGGGGGGGGGGGGGGGGGGGGGGGGGGGGGGGGGGGGGGGGGGGGGGGGGGGGGGGGGGGGGGGGGGGGGGGGGGGGGGGGGGGGGGGGGGGGGGGGGTGGGGGGGGGGGGGGGGGGGGGGGGGGGGGGGGGGGGGGGGGGGGGGGGGGGGGGGGGGGGGGGGGGGGGGGGGGGGGGGGGGGGGTGGGGGGGGGGGGGGGGGGGGGGGGGGGGGGGGGGGGGGGGGGGGGGGGGGGGGGGGGGGGGGGGGGGGGGGGGTGGGGGGGGGGGGGGGGGGGGGGGGGGGGGGGGGGGGGGGGGGGGGGGGGGGGGGGGGGGGGGTGGGGGGGGGGGGGGGGGGGGGGGGGGGGGGGGGGGGGTGGGGGGGGGGGGGGGGGGGGGGGGGGGGGGGGGGGGGGGGGGGGGGGGGGGGGGGGGGGGGGGGGGGTGGGGGGGGGGGGGGGGTGGGGGGGGGGGGGGGGGGGGGGGGGGGGGGGGGGGGGGGGGGGGGGGGGGGGGGGGGGGGGGGGGGGGGGGGGGGGGGGTGGGGGGGGGGGTGGGGGGGGGGGGGGGGGGGGGGGGGGGGGGGGGGGGGGGGGGGGGGGGGGGGGGGGGGGGGGGGGGGGGGGGTGGGGGGGGGGGGGGGGGGGGGGGGGGGGGGGGGGGGGGGGGGGGGGGGGGGGGGGGGGGGGGGGGGGGGGGGGGGGGGGGGGGGGGGGGGGGGTGGGGGGGGGGGGGGGGGGGGGGGGGGGGGGGGGGGGGGGGGGGGGGGGGGGGGGGGGGGGGGGGGGGGGGGGGGGGGGGGGGGGGTGGGGGGGGGGGGGGGGGGGGGGGGGGGGGGGGGGGGGGGGGGGGGGGGGGGGGGTGGGGGGGGGGGGGGGGGGGGGGGGGGGGGGGGGGGGGGGGGGGGGGGGGTGGGGGGGGGGGGGGGGGGGGGGGGGGGGGGGTGGGGGGGGGGGGGGGGGGGGGGGGGGGGGGGGGGGGGGGGGGGGGGGGGGGGGGGGGGGGGGGGGGGGGGGGGGGGGGGGGGGGGGGGGGGGGGGGGGGGGGGGGGGGGGGGGGGGGGGGGGGGGGGGGGGGGGGGGGGGGGGGGGGTGGGGGGGGGGGGGGGGGGGGGGGGGGGGGGGGGGGGGGGGGGGGGGTGGGGGGGGGGGGGGGGGGGGGGGGGGGGGGGGGGGGGGGGGGGGGGGGGGGGTGGGGGGGGGGGGGGGGGGGGGGGGGGGGGGGGGGGGGGGGGGGGGGGGGGGGGGGGGGGGTGGGGGGGGGGGGGGGGGGGGGGGGGTGGGGGGGGGGGGGGGGGGGGGGGGGGGGGGGGGGGGGGGGGGGGTGGGGGGGGGGGGGGGGGGGGTGGGGGGGGGGGGGGGGGGGGGGGGGGGGGGGGGGGGGGGGGGGGGGGGGGGGGGGGGGGGGGGTGGGGGGGGGGGGGGGGGGGGGGGGGGGGGGGTGGGGGGGGGGGGGGGGGGGGGGGGGGGGGGGGGGGGGGGGGGGGGGGGGGGGGGGGGTGGGGGGGGGGGGGGGGGGGGGGGGGGGGGGGGGGGGGGGGGGGGGGGGGGGGGGGGGTGGGGGGGGGGGGGGGGGGGGGGGGGGGGGGGGGGGGGGGGGGGGGGGGGGGGGGGGGGGGGGGGGGGGGGGGTGGGGGGGGGGGGGGGGGGTGGGGGGGGGGGGGGGGGGGGGGGGGGGGGGGGGGGGGGGGGGGGGGGGGGGTGGGGGGGGGGGGGGGGGGTGGGGGGGGGGGGGGGGGGGGGGGGGGGGGTGGGGGGGGGGGGGGGGGGGGGGGGGGGGGGGGGGGGGGGGGGGGGGGGGGGGGGGGGGGGGGGGGGGGGGGGGGGGGGGGGGGGGGGG